>NC_071267.1:16333838-16593838 GCF_023375685.1 Ictalurus furcatus
CATAAACTCCCGTCCAGCTGGCTAATCTGAACTACATCATCCGGCCCAGTCAGAGTGCTTTCTGATAGGTCCCATACCCTCTCCACAATAGGAGAATTCTTCATCCGTTCTCAAATGCTCACACTGTAACACAGCTTCAGGCATGCCCAGTTAACTCAGCACGCATCCTGTTCCCTCGTAACTTCAATATTAGGCTTGTTTGGTTACATGTTCCTCCATCCAGAGCTAATCTGATGCATAGAATTTTAGAGCGAGTGTTATATCTGAAGAGTTAGATGTATGGACAGTGAAAAGCACACTTAAAAACACTGCTTCCCATATAATCCATCAGTCAAAGGGTTCCTGCACACTTTTAAAAACCAATAACGATGACAATAAATGATAACAAAACCCCACGAAGACTAGCAGAAAACGGGTGAGAAATGGAGAGATGGGTCAGTAAGGCCATGGTTGAAAATGAAACACGAGGACTAACTGAACAAAACATCCACGACTGCAAAAATTACATGAAGAAACAATAAGTTATTTGGAAGAGGAAAAAAAATAAACGTTCGTTTCTACTTGTCGGGATCTTTCTCAGAAAATCGGGCTCAATAATTAATGCCGTCTACTACCGCCTACAGTGCCAGTGTTCCCGCACTCACAGTCCACACACATGCACACACTTTTAAAGCCTATTATCCTGCAGTGTAATTAACACATTGTTAATTCTGCACTTAAGTGTTTGTTCAGAATAAAGTGATCCTTACAGCAGCTGCGCTGGATAATCTGTTACTATATCAGGAAGTGGTGGGAAATATCAATAGCATCCCTCATACATATGCCG
The DNA here is from genome assembly GCF_023375685.1 of Ictalurus furcatus. NCBI lineage: Eukaryota > Metazoa > Chordata > Actinopteri > Siluriformes > Ictaluridae > Ictalurus > Ictalurus furcatus. Next base: position 16,334,665 of record NC_071267.1, read on the forward strand.
ATTCATGCACACCAACATTCTCTCTAATTCACACACTCACTCACTCTCTCTCACACACAAACACACACCTCGCAACTCCCCCCCCAAACCAAATCACAGATAGACACCAGAATGTGACAGCACATGGAGAGAAACTGATTTTCCTCCTGCACTTTATAGAACATTACATTAGAGGAGGGGAAATGACAGGAGGACAGAACTTGTTTGTCAGATAAAAAGGGCAAAGGGAGCTCTCCTAGCTCAGAAGTGTGCGAATCTCCTTGTGCATATGACACAAGAAGTCCACATAAGAGGCCCCACCGCTGTTGTTTTTGTCCTCCACAAGGAAATGCTTAAAGATGAGCTCAAGTTTGTCTTCCTGCTTCACCACCACCAGCTGAAAAAGAAAAAGGTTTTTTTTTTTATTTTTTAAAATCCATTCAGAGAGCAGAGAAACATCAATATAGAGACTGTATATTGCACGGAATAACCAAAGAGGAACATGAAAACAAGTAGCATAGGATAACAGTGACCGTAAGAAGTAGACGTCTCCAAGCAGACTTACCTTCATGTAGCGAGAGCGCTGTGTGCGGAAAGACTCAATAATCTCCCGCAGCCTCTTCGAGTATGGATTATCCAACATCGGCAAAGACGTCTACAGTAAAATACAAGTCTGATATGAGCTACGTTCACACCGCATACGACATGCTATTGATGTTAGGTTAATGCAAGCTGTACCATGTTAGGATCGATCTGGCTGAAAGCAGGGGTGCCAAAGATGTTCTGGAGAAGCTCCTGCTGGGTGTTGACTCCCACCCAAAGGAAAAGGTTCAGGCCAGTCTCCAGGAGGTAAATGCCCCCTTTAGACAGTCTCTCTTCAGAGTCCCTGACTGCCACAGGCAGAGCATCACTCTCCACATCCAACTTGTGCTGCAGAAAAACAAAGCACCAACATCAACACTTATGGCTCTAGAATAATAAACATGTATAGATTTATATAGATATGTATAATGTACGCTAATGCATACATGGATTCATCAATAGCCAGAAATGTATTAGAACCATTATCATAATCAATGATAACCACAGAGAGATTAAGTTCTATTTAGGCAAAATTTAGCTGATCCCCTGAAGCAGTCAAGAACTTCACTACCATTAATCCTGAGAATCATAATAATAATAATAATTTTATATAATGATTATTTACTGATAATAATAATAATCACAAATAGCAGGTTTTTAGTTTACCTTTGTAATACTTTGTCTAATCTTTAAGGGGGAAAAACAGAACTTTGACTCAAGCACTTGAAAAACGCATCTTTTGTTTTGGCCGTCTATCCACACAGACTTTTCAAAAACACTCTCCCAAGTGGATAAATTTCACTTTGTAGCGTGGACTGAGAAAACAGATATTAAAAAAAATGATGACGTTATTTTGAGTCATGTGACCCATTTGACTCAAAACAAACAAGATGGTGGACGGTGTTGTACTGCAGTTGTGCCTGGGTAGGCTCTGGGTTACTGATCAGAAGGTCAGGAGTTCAAGCCCCAGCACTGCAAAGCTACCAGTGTTGGGCCCTTGGCAAGGCCCTTAGCTCAGTTGCTCAGTTGTATAAATGAGATAAATGTAAGTCGCTCTGGATAAGGGCGTTTGCCAAATGCCGTAACTGTAAACTGTGCCTGCTATCCACTTTGATGGATCTGTTAAAGATTAATGGCACTTTGTGCAACCTTCGGATTGCATTTTTATATAAACGCCTGAGGGAAAGTGTCATACGTTTTTACGCATGTGCAGTACAGGGACGGAAGCGTTTTCAGACATTTCGCCACGGACGAGAAATTTTCAGAAAAACTTTCAACAAAATGCCGGTGTCGGAGAACGGAGAACGTTTTAAAATGACAATACAGTTTTGAGATCTATCCAGATTAATGTGGACATCGCCTTAGATTTTGGACTCAAAATCAAAATATGCTAGAATAATAATCTTCATCATTCAGTATGTAATCATTTACATTATCATTTTGTGTGTATTTGGTACCAGCGGTAGTGAATGTTTCTGTACAAGTGTGTGTGTGTCTCACCACTGGAAGCAGCCGTGGGTAAAAGAACACATGGCTCTCTGCCACATCCATGGCGCTGACCAGCTGTCTCAGATACGCGCGATCATCCAAGGAGACGTCTGCTCCAGGGTGCAGAACGTCACTCTTCAGTACACAGTTGAGATACACAGGAAGTAGCTTCATGCACTCTGGGAGGATCAGCTACACACAAAGCCACCAGATAATCAGAAATGTTTATGATAGTAGTGCTTACTGCTATACTCTGTGAACAACGGTTCATCAGTAACACCGCTGTTAGCAGTAATTAGGAGAGCAGCTGTAGTCACCTGTCCAGCTGAAGATGGGCTAGCACAATTCTTGCGATAGCAGGCCAGGATCTGGGCACACTGGTTCACCAGACTGTCTCGAACATTCTTGGTAGGGTTGTTCAGTACACTGCGGTATGCTGTAAACAAACATAAAAGCAAAAACAGATTTTGTTACAACAGTGTACAACATCTGCATGACAAATTTTACAGACACGAATACCCCCCCCCCCCCCCCCCAAAAAAAAACCCAAACATGTACAGTCATCCGTTTGTGTCACATGATTTTCTCTCACTCACCATACTTAGCAAAGAAGTTGATGATGGTGTCTGTTTCACAGTTTCTGTACAAGTCAGCCAGTTGTGCACAGCAGTTCACTGCCATGTTATGGATCCGCAGTCGCCGTTGACCACCACAGCTGGTGTATAGTACAGCACACTGTGTATTACACACACACACACACACACACGAGTATGGTTACTAAAAGGCACAAAAGAGGCTTAACATTAGTTGTCGACACTTTCTCTCTCTCAAACATACCTGGATGAGTGCGCCAGTCTCCTCACTGAGCTTGTCGTCATGTTTGAACTCCACTGTGATGGTTTTGTCACAGTCCAGACACGCCAGCTCGACATCTGTGGTGTTGCTCATGTAGAATGAACCTAAAAAGTCTGTGGCCCGGATACCTGGCAGCGCATGATACAAAACACAGATTCAAGGCTGTGCCAAATCAATAAAAAGCCACTACTTCATTTTTGTGACGAACGCTTGACATTGCAGATGTAAGGATACAAATACACAAGACATTAAAAACTGGACTAAGGCCCTGTTCACACCTAGCATAAACATGCATCCTGGGTGATGCATAGCTGTTAACACCTGGCATTAAAATGCGTCTCCACTGACCCTTTGTGATCAGATTTCATACATCGTTTCCACATGGAGATGTGCTGATTAATTACATCAGATTTATCATAATTTGTTTACTATATAGTTACAGGTGATGCATAGCTGTTAACACCTGGCATTAAAATGCGTCTCCACTGACCCTTTGTGATCAGATTTCATACATCGTTTCCACATGGAGATGTGCTGATTAATTACATCAGATTTATCTAATGTAATTCACAAAAAAGATTCACAAAAATCTGTATTTTTCCATTCCAAAAATACAAATGAAACACACACTTGGATGTCAGTTGTCCTTAAAACTACGGCACTGAAAATTGTTACCAAATCTTACTGACATTCCAGCTTGCCTTACACAGTGAAAGATTTATCATAAGAACCAAACACAAAGACGTTCTAATACTTCCCATCTCCAATTAGAAAACTTTTAGAATAGAAAAAATACCCTGACCATTAAATTTAAACATGGCCTGTTTAAATTTAGGCCTGTTAGGATTGAAGTCAATTTGCTCCGTGTTCTTGCTCAAAGATACAAATATACTGTATATACAGAAAAAGCCTGTCCCACTCACCAGTGCTTGTGCGGACCCTCATCACCGCATCAAAGCCCACCTGCTTCTGCACATCGTTCCTTAGATCGTTCAGAAACCGCTCCTGGTCAGACTGGGCCTGACACACAAACACGTGACTAAACATATTGCATCACATAATTTACACTAAAGAGCCAAACTACCCGATTTGCAGATCCAGCACAACAAACATACAATTGTTCCAGTCACCTGGAAATAGGTGTATTTGTAGATGGAACCTCCAGTTGAAGTGGGTACCACCCCTAATGTTGCCAGGTCTACATACTGATTAGGGAACAGGAAGAGATCCACACAACAGCCCTGTGCCACACAATCTTTCACCAGGTTAGCATAGAAGCTCACTTGGGGCTGGAATAATGTCTGAGAAAAGAGAAGAGGCAGTGACATTTCAGAAAATGTCTTTAATAATAAACAAAAATTATAAGTTCATGCAAAGCTCGGTGATACTAGAATAGAGGTGCTGCATCATTTGAATTAAGGAACTGATACTATAACAAGCGAGCAAATAAGACTTTACCTTTTCTTTGTCTGTGCCCACCAGTTTTTTGTCTTCCCTGTTCTTCAGCTTGCCTGGAGCTTCAGCGATGGGCAAAGAGGTATGGAAGACAAACAGCTTTCCAACACAGTCTGCAGCCTGAGACACACAGACCAGCCTTCAGCCTTTACATTACTCTTTTACATACAGAATAAAAACGCGGGCTATTCTGCGGTCTACCATCAACAACGAGCAATAATTTCATAGCAAAATCAATCCCAATGAGTTTAAAGCTATTGTGTTCTACAGACATAGAAAAAGTCTTAAATACCTTAAGCGCTTCCAGTCCAGCTTGGATAACAGGGCCAAACACTGTCTCCGTCTCTCGTGTGTCAGCAAACATCTCGGGGATCTGATCCAGCAAACTGGAGAGAGAGAGAGAGAGAGAGAGAGAGAGAGAGAGAGAGAGAGAGACACACACACAGAGTGAGAGAGAGGAGAGAGGAAAACAAAAAACAAAAAAACAAACAAACAAACAAAAAAAAAAAACATACCATAGATAACAGAAGCTTATCAGCCAAAAATAGCCATCAGTATTTCTTTCTAACAAAATACCAAACTAACCTCTCAATGACAACCCTGGACTCGGAGACATTGACAAGGAATCCATCCAACAAGGGTACAAACATGTCTGCCACATCTGAGACCACCATCATCTGAGGTTGGGCCAGAGAAGCCTTTACATTATAGAAGTGCAGCACTTTGTTGTAGGTTACAAAGCCTACTCGTATATTGGAATCCATATCAGGGTTCTCTCTAAAAAAGAAACACCGCAGTATTTGAGACAGTGAAGCATCGGAGTGACTGTGCTTTACTCAGTGGTGAAAGAAAAATATAACTGTCCAAAATAATAACTGAAACTAAAAGGATTACGTTAACGGCTCGAAATCTGTACCTGGGCAAATAGTCCAACAGGCTCTTAAGCTCCTGACATACAATCCTCACCATGCCACTTTTCACAGCATTGTATGACACATCAATTAAGAAGATGAAGGCTGGAGGCTGAGGAATCTTGTTGTTCTATAAACAAGAACAAAGCACATAATGTACACTACCAGTGAAAAATTTGGACACTCTTGACTGAAATGTTTCTCATGATCTTAAAAAACTTTTGATCTGAAGGTGTACGATTAAATGATTGAAATTGGTGTTGTAGACAAAAATATAATCGTGCCAATGTATTTATTTCTTTCATTAGAAAACTATCATTTTATTTACAAAAATATTTTTTTTAAATGGATGACTTGGAGCAAAATATTCCAAAAAGCAGCCAATAAGAGTCCAGCATAGGTGGGAACTCCTTTGATACTGTTTAAAAAGCACCTCAGGGGGATTCCTCAAGAAATCGGTTGAGAAAATGCCAAGAATACATTTCTGGAAATTCTATGCAAAAAGGGTGTTTACTTTGAAGATGCTAAAAAAACAAAAAACAAAAAAACAAACAAACAAACAAACAAAAAAAACCCCAAAATAGATCAAAATCATTTAGTATTTTATCACAACATAATTCCCATAGTTCCATTTGTGTTAATCCAGAGTTTTGATGACTATTACTATAATAAAATGTGGAGAAAAAATGAAAAATAAAGAATGAGTGTCTAAACATTTGACTGGTAGTGTACAGTACTGTAGTCGTGTCTGTACTTGCTAATTAGTCATTCCTTACGACCCGAACGCCTACCTTACAATAATCCACTGTGGCTACAAATTCGTAGCTGCCCAGGGACAGCTCGGGTCGGTCGTAGCAGTCTACACGCTTCCCTGTGTGGTCCAGATGCTGGAAATAATGGGGAGGCACTAAAACAGGAAAAAGTTCAAAACACGACGACACAGTCAGTAAAAGATGTCCATCCCCTTGAGGCAGACATGTAGGTCACACCTAAATCTCATTTACTTCCAAAGTCTATCCACAGACTCACGTGACACAAAGAACACACTTCTGAAATGAACGATCGTTTGCCTAGAACACCTGATAACTAACGCACTAATAAAAAACGTGACTCACCTTCCGTGACACAGTTGCAGAAGCTACACTGGAAGCGTCTTCCCCCTTCTATGAACTGCATGTAGGGACACATGTAAGCCTTACAGCGATTACAGCGAATAGGACCGCTTTCCCCATGATCCACTATATAAGGAGGATTCTGAACAAAAAAACGTGAGACAGTTGGTTAATTCTCAATGCAAGATTAAAGAGTCAAAAGGTTGAGACACTCTGTTTTGCAGGATTTATCTTTAGATTGACTGTTTCATGCTCACAGCCGTCTGTGCACGTGAACTTTTATGAAGTTTTGTGGGCATAAATACATGCAAATCAGCTGTGCCATGCACATGACTGCCAATCGTATGTAAATTACCATTCATACAACATACACATGCAAGTCTGAAGAAAATCTGCGTTTCTGACTCTTTGGTGAATCCAGTGGAAATGTTTTGCTTGGTTTGGCCTATGCAAACATTCACACACAACTTTACTAAATGAGGCCCAACATCTGCGATTGAACACACATTACTACAATTACAACTTAATTATGGCTCTAACAGCTAACTGACGAATCAATAAAATTCAGTAATAATAACAGGCCGCAGTGAATTTCATTATGAACTAGTTGGTCTGTGTTAGGAAGCACACTGTGGTATGTAGTATTTTACACCATGCCACAAACTGCATTAACTAGCTTATAAGTAGCTAGAGCTATTAAAAAAAAAAAAAAAAAAAAAAAACACACAAATGTAATTTTCTTAATGTGCACAATATATTTTGTAATACATGCTGTGTGTTGTCATCAAGTCAGTTTATATGAAGTTGATCGCCAAAAGAGTCAATTCCCTGGTTCCAGGCACTGAAAACTAAAACCAAAGCTTTGCCGTTGAATAGGCAAGCAAAATGAATTTAGTACCTGAGAGTTTAGGACATTGTCAATTTGACAGGTAGGAATCCCATTTCCCATTTATTGAGACCATTAGTCACACAGTTATATTGTGAAGGAAGGCCTTGCCTCAAGAGACTGTATAATGAAACAGTGCCTCACCTCATCTGGAGGCAGAGTAGCCAGCGGTTTGATAACTGCAGCCAGCGGCACCTGGGACTGTTTGGCCATGTCTGAGGTACATGGCATGTTATAGGCTGTGCAACGGATGAAACGTGGACTCGCATTCCCTTTAAAAATACAACACACAATATTCAGCACTTAAATCCAATACTGCAATACAAGACACTTGCATGGACAAGCAGCATAGAGGACTGTGTTACAGTGCTTGACCACATGCAAAATAGAGTCTAATAACACCCCTTACCTTGATCTTTAACATGGAAGTTGGTAGTGACGAGGGGTGGGGCTTGACCTCTGACCCCAGTGACAAAAGGCTCATTGCTTTTGTTTGCCTTGTCATCCTCAATCACCTGAATCTGAGAGAGCAGTGACATATGAGTGGCCTACGTACACACCTTTCAAAAACACAATGAGAGAATGGATCATGCATATGCACAGACACATAAACCTTGCACTCAGCTAGTAGGTCAGACATGCAAGGGCTGAATTAGCATGCAAAGACAGAGGAAGGGGCTAGATCGGGTGAGCACCAGTGACCTACAACAGGTGTTAAAGCCAATGTTCTTAAATGCAACTCATTTCCTGTAGGTCGATTGCTAAGCTACATGAGTTCTCAGGGCGAGGCTGATCACAAAACCTACAAAGAAGGGGTGTTACAGTTTTCAAATTTTAAGGGCATCATAACCTAGTCAAAAAAATAACAGTGTCATGGTAAAATGTATTAATCGACCATATAAAACCCACACACGCTGGGCATAAAAATGAAAGGAAATCTTATATACGAAATCCACATAAAAGTACCTTTGATCATTTTTATTCGTCGTACATGATCAGTATTCATCACATCAGCGTTATAAGCTCAGTCCGTACAGGATTTCGCCAAGTTTTTGTGACTGTTGCGGTCAAAAATGCCGTGCTTTTCTATGGAAAATTACTTCCATCCATCCATTGTCTATACCGCTTACCCTACAGGGTCACAGGGAACCTGGAACCTATCCCAGGAGGCACTTTGAACATGCCAATCAGCCTACCATGCATGTCTTTGGACTGGGGGAGGAAACCAGAGTACCCGGAGGAAACCCCTGCACCCGGAGGAAACCCTGGTGGTGTGAGGCGAACGTGCTGGAAAACCTGAATTCATGGAATTGCAATTGCACAAAATTGCTTTGCCCGGTCTCTCACGTTGATGTTTGTTGCTGAACGAGACCTTTCAGCTGAATGCACCTTGCACGGCATGTTGTGATGTGATGTCACACGACACGTCTTGGCCCAAATCCGCTGAAAATCTGCGGCAAGTTTGAAAAATCGCAAGCTCCTGCGAATATTGTGGAGTTTCCATGATTTTGCGTTAATTACTGCAATTGCAAAATCCTGGAGGGTCTGTAAGCTATAAGGTAAGGCAGTGTTCTGAGCAAATAAATAAATAAATAAATAAATAAATAAGTTCATCCAAGTAGAGCAGCAGTGCACAGTGCTGCTTAGCCAAAAATAGATAATTTTTTCTCATTTGGTTTTGTTAATCTTAATGTTAAGGTCATGTTTTTCTGTATGTTAGACAGTTGTCATGTATGATAAAGAACATGCTTGGGGGGGGGGCAACAGAGGTAGCATACATGTAATGCATTTACAGTAGAGGATTACACAGTCAGTGGGCTTTCAGTACAGTCCATTACCCATATGTTGATAAAAAGTGATCACTGCCGTTTGATTTAAGGCGAGTCCAGAAGGAAGGGGTTTGTGAATTAGATTTGGTACGACACTGTAACACCCATACTACAAAACTACACAGTGCATGGCAAAAAAACTAAGCTAGCTGAAAATGGGTGACTAATGTTTATGTGATCAATCAATAAATATTATCTAATCTAATCTTCAATCTGATCTATTATACAGTTAAACGATTAACAGCTGTAGAAATCACAACTTAATAGATTGACACAGTCACTGGTGTTATTAGGAGATTGGCTGAGAGGAGAACAAGGACTAAGGAGAAAGATTAGGGTTAGTGCAACAACACAGACATGCAGAGAGACACTGGGCACTTACTGGGCTGGGAATAGCGTCTGGGTCTATTCTATGTCTTGTTTTCTGCACAGGCGGTATGTCAGAGGCTTGCTTTACATTTTAACAATTTAGTCCAGCAAGATTAAAGAGAGGAGGAGAAAAAAAAAGCCAAAGCAAAAACAGAAAGAGAGCAGAGAGAAGATAAACAGATGTGTAACCACAGTTACCTCTGCTTTCAAGACTAGAATAACAATGATTAATTACTGTGTTTAGAAAGTGATACCAGTGAACGTGGATGCAAATATTGCCAGTCACACATGCAATATTCAAGCAGAACAATTTTTTTAAGCCTTAAATCTCCACTGGATTTGCATATCCGTTATTCCGCCATGGTGCATGCATGTCAGACACAGGAGACTCCAGAGCATGGCCTAGCTTACACAAACCACTGCACATAGCTGGAACTATTACTCTCGGTAAAGCAATAAAATACCCAAGACTACAGAACTCTGTGGATGTACGTGTTTGAATAAAAAGAGTAGAGAAAATTGAATACACGGTGGGGTAAAAAGACAATGGACATACAACATACAGTGAGTGTTTCACACAATGTGAAATGTGTAATAGACTGTGTACATGCGTGTGCTGCTGGACTAATGTGTATGTACCGGGCTGGGAATGGAGTCCGGGTCAAGTCTCTTCGCTGCAGGAGGAGGGGCTTGTGCAGACGGCTGAGCTCCGTAGCCTTGCTGCCCAGAATATGGTCCACCATAGGCAGGCTGAGGAGCTCTCACTTGCCCAAAAGCACCTGAATGAAACACACACACACATTACTGTCATTAAGACGACACATATACAGTGAACAACAATGAGGTGAGGTGAAAACAGCACAGAGGTCATGATTCTCAGATAGCGCTTCAGTATACTGTAGAATAAACACACACACATCTCTCTCTCATCGAGGTAACATGACGTTTATTATCTTTGATCAAATGATGGATCAAATGATCCATTCTCTTGCCCATATAGGATCTCCTGGAAAATGTCAGGGCACTGGAAATTTCCATGCACTATAAGACCAGAAGCTAATGTTCCCAAGTGTCAAAGTAGGACACGAGCTTGAGACCTTGACAACGCACAGTGAGCCCATGCTAAACCCGGAGAACACACACTCTGATAAAGAACAAAACACAAAAGCCGTGGTCAAATAAATATCGTCCCATATGCAATTCTGATCTAGTTATTGAGTGTGTGTGTAATTCATTAGACATTATACATCAGTGCTGCAGATCACAGACCATCATTATGATATTAGGCCTCTGACCTTAATACTGCAAAGTCGGTTTACCATTTTTATTACATTTCTGGTAGGATTTCTAAGGATGAATTATCAGGACATCAAAGAATTAGATACATTCTTATGAAGGCATAACAATTTATAGGGTCAAATACCACAAGAACTTCTTAACAAATCTGGTGCTTGTGCTTTAATACATTTCAATAGAAACGCTTATCTGAATTTGTATCATCATCGGAAAGTAAATTTCCAACTGAAGCATGTGGCCTGCTAAAGCGCAATCTAAAACGTTCAACTGAGTCTCACAGGATGTACAAATGAAAAGTTTGAAATTCAAAAGTCTCTATTAATTCACATTTCTGCATTCAAAATAACACCTGAGAAACATCTGACTATATACACTTCTGTGCGTGTGTGTGTGTGTGTGTGTGGCCAGAGGAGAGCCATGTTCGACTGCTTTTGCCTGTACACTACACAATGATAATTTAAAAGTGAAACTAAACATTTGAATGAAGAGGGTGATTTCTTTTTAATGCGTATTTAATGTGTTAATTGTAATTTTCGAATGTTCAGTCGCATGCCTTTAACTCTGAATTTCAGTTTCAGATTTTTGCAAAACCACAAAATTCAATTTCAGTTTAAATTGAATCAGATGGTATGATACAAATTTAAAAGAATAATGTTTAAATGAAGACTTTTTTGCACTTAAATTCAAATTACTAATGGCATGATTCCAACTCCATACTCCAACAACTGCCCTTCACTGTCACCGTTTGATAAATGTGCTAATCTAAATTTAAAAGGAGCAATAATTGCCCTTTTTGTTCTTACAGTTACAAAATGTAAGCCTTATGTTCCAGTTGTTCAATATAAATATTCAGGCACTCACCGTTCTGCTGAGGTGGATAACCCTGCATCCCTGGCTGTGGCGGTGCCATTCCGGGAGTGGTGGGTCCATGCAACATCCCGGGTTGTGGAGGGGTCACATGGTTCACTTGGGACATAGGAGGCCCCTGGGAGGCCATAGGAGGCCCCTGGGAGGCCATAGGAGGCCCCTGCATGCCTGAGTGTGGAGGCCTAGGAGGTGCACCTGCTTGGGGTGGAAATCCAGCAGCAGTGGTGGGTGGAGGAGGACCTGAGTGGAATGGAGAAGGCTGTGATGCAGGGGGTATGGTTGCTGAGTACTGGGATGGTGCAGAGCTCGGTGGAGGCCCTCCAGAGAAAGCTGAAGGCTGGGAAGTGGGAAGGGGTGCTCTAGAGTGAGTGGCCTGCACTGGTGGAGGTGGGCCTCCATACAATGCAGCAGGGCCTGTAGGTGGGGCTGATGAAAACTGAGGCTGTGAAAGAGGAGAGGCCTGACTGAAAGTCTGCTGTGAAGCCAAGGGTGGAGGAGGGAGCTGGGTAGGACCTGGTGCAGACGAGAAAGGTGGGGCTGTAGCTGGGAATGGTTGACGAGCAGGAGGAGCTCCGTAATATGACTGAGCTGGTGTATGTGGTGGACCCGAGGTAGGCGGGGGCCGAGTGGGGACAGGAGCCGTGGGAGCAAAAGAGGATGGAGGAGCTGGAACAGGAGCCTGGGAGATGGCAGGTAGAGCTGGAAAAAAAACGAAAGAAAGGCAGAACACCAATTACCACCTGTATTCATCCACAGTTCTATTGAAACTGTAGCTGTTTTCTATTTCCAATTATACCACGGTCTGCCTAAATACTCGATTCTGATTGGCTGGAAGGTGTGTGTTCAAACCATTGAATCCACAGGTAGTAATCACCGCTCTACATGAATGCGCTGCCTATAAACAATTGTAACCATAGTAACATACGGTTACAGTTGCATACAGCATTTAAACTCACTGCTTCATTAGAGACATGGGGAATTCACACACGCACACATCCCTTTCTCTCTCTCTCTAATAACTATTTATTCTAATTCATTCAAATAAATGTGATCTTATCACATTACTTTATCCGTGCATGATTTACAGCAGGCAGAATTCTAGATCTATTGACCTGTATATAAAATAACTAAAGGAAATTAACTGTTATTTTTTTTCCTTTCAGTCAAATTTCACAAAAATCATGTAATGCACACCTAGCCGTAGATTATCCCTTGTCCTGTATACAGAGCCACTGTATTCTATTTTATGTTCCATCGTGTTGGCACGTTATCTAGTTCCATTGCATACACATACAAAAAAATGAACTGAGTAAGCCAAAGAGTATTTACCGTAGCCCGGGCCAGCTGAGGAGGGTACAGTGGACCCAACCTGCATGCCTGCCATCTGATTGGTCACCTGCTGCATACTGGTGGGTGGTGCTCCAAACTGCTGGGGGTATGCAGGCTGAGGACCTGACAAGCTAACTGATCCTTGAGTGTACGGCTGAGACGCAGATGGCCTATACATTAGAAAGGGAGGGGGGAAAAAACATTAAATGGCAAATCAGAATTTAACAAATACTAACTATGCAATCATGACTGACAAAAGTAAATAGCCTATTCATGTTCATTTAAGCACCACAGTCTGTTCCCTGCCCCCTGAATGAACACGTTGGTTCATTTCTATGGTGAGAAGGTGTGTTGAAGCAGGAAAAAAACTACACAATGGATTCTAGGACTGGAGTTACAAACCTCTGGTTCAGAAACTTCATCAAAAGCAACATGATCCCTAATACACTATGTGGGTGTGTTTGTTACAGTGCTTCTCAAGATAAACCTACAGGGATCAAGTTACTATTCATATTCATACAGAACATGGGGGGAAAAACAGCAACTGGCATTCGTATACATCCTTTCCTCATTGGCCACCTGCCAATTCCCACCCACTTGCCAACTCTCCCGTCATACAACAGCTACCAACTGGAGGATGATGACGGCTAACACATGCTTCCTCCAAGACATGCATCAACCGCATCTTTTCAAGGGTTGTGTCACAGGGCAGCACAACACACTCTAAGGAAAGTGTTATCTGCCATCTTCCATGATTGAATACATGCTCATGATTGACTACTTTTGCTCTGATTGACAGGAGAGAAAGTCCCACACAGTAAACAAGGCCAATTTTGCTCCCTTGACTTCTTGCTATGGACTCCAACTCACGATCTCCTGACAACGATGTGAACACTTTTCTGTTGAGCCACTCGGGAGCCCCTATATAACATTTTAGTCTGAACTGTCAATATGTACAATCTCCTGAGGGGTCAGACAAATCTGACTTTTAATAATACTAACAAATCGTTCAAAGAAATGCTTGCATTTGAAAACCCAGGCTTGGGGGAAAGAGTCTCTACTGCTGACTTAAGCCATTTAACTTCTGCACTCAAGTTCGGTTCCATAAAAAGAGTTTTTAAAAAGACATCTCTCAGCAGGAATACACTAAATCTTGACCTTTGTGGAGGGGCACCCATAGATGGTGGGCCATTCTGTACGTCACTCTGCCCAAACTGTGAATACGGCTGAGCTGCAGACACCGGGGGTGCACCGGAGGTGGGGGGTCCTCTCATACCTGCAGAATAACGAGGACAGTAATTTAGAAATTCACCTGAACTTGTTGTATACTGTATATGACGGGTATAATATATTTTTTAAAAAACAGGATTAATGCCATTCGTTAACAATAATGTTCATTCTATTAAAAAGAATTTTAAAAAATACACTTGAAATAAATATGCTTCAAATGTGCTACATTTTGAAGAACTTATTTAATATGAAATCAATTAATAGAACAATTGAGAAATCTTAAGATTTGTTCAGTGTTCTTTATATTACCAATAAGGAAAATATTTTTATCTTCAGAGATGTATGTGGTAGAGGCAAAGTAAGGAAACGAGAAGAGGAAAAAGTAAGGGAAGAAGAAGAGGAAGAAGAATGTGAGTAATTGTTGAATGTGAGGGACAAACTGGGTGACAGCGTCCACTTTTGACTTTTAATCTCAATATGAAGGCTAAAATGAAATCCTGCAGTGTCTGTGAGCCTGCAGGTGAGACATGATCCAGCTGTCCTGCACTGTACACTCAGTAGGAACCAGAGGGAACAGTGAGGAGGACAGCCTGCCAAGCATAATGAAAACAGTTACCCAAGTCAAGAGGAGAGGAAGAGGACAGGTCAGAGACTAAGTTTGCTGCAAGAGCCTTAGAAGGAAAGCTTGCATAAGAAGAATATCCTGAAATACAAGAGAGAGAGCTGTGAAAACTGGGATAGGCAAAAACAAACAAACAAAAAAAAACCACACATTTGTGAAAACAATCAGGAGTCAGGGGGAAGGATGATTCAAACTCATTAGTGCTTGTGGATTTACTCGAGACCTGAGGCACTAGTATGCCATATAAACTACTAATTAAAGTGAGTTTAAAATCTTATAGATACTTAGGCACCCTTTAGTAGATAATCGTGTATGAACAGTTTCACTATTGCTAGTTATTCACATGAAATCAGTCTGTAGATTTACACAGTTACCTTGAGGTGGGCCTGTTTGGTAATTAGACGCAGGTCCGTTGTACGGAGCATACGGGCCCACATAACCCCCGGGCAATTGCTGACCCCCATAACCGGAGTGTGGGTTGCCCTGGTAGCCAGACTGCGGCTGTCCGTAAGGAGAGGCCATGTGAGGTTGCTGGTTGACGTTCATTTTCAGTTCATCCCTAAGTCTGAAAACGAGAAAAGAGAGCACTGAGTGAGAGGTTGGACTTGTTGGACACTAATTACTAAAAGACCTACATGCTTTCTAACTTGTTAACATTTTATTCATTTTTACTAGACCAGGATTGTCCAATCTTATCTGCAAAGGGCCGGTGTGGGTGCAGGTTTTCTGTCCAACCAAGCAGGAGCCACACCTGAGTCCACCTGTTTAATCAGTTGAGCTTGGCTTTCAATAGACCACACCGGCCATTTCCGGATAAGATTGGACACCCCTGTACTAGACGATAAAAAAAAATAATCTGACCAGGGTTACTAAACCTGAAAAATCATGGGCTTAAGATGAAGAGCAAAAACACTTCCTCTTCAACAATAGATATTAAAAAGTAAAAACAGATTTGTTTTGCACATGTTGACTCAAACCACCAAACAAGCAAATTATCATCAAACATAGAGTTAACATGCACAAGGGGAGCATCGGAGATAAAACCTGCAGGTCCAGTGCACACCGCTGTTTGAGACGACACTGCAGGCGGTGATCTTAAGCTTCTTTCAAAATCAGTGTATCCTGTAGTATTTGTATTGTATTAAAACCTTGACACTGCATATCTTGATACCTCGTGCTGAGATGGACTCCACAATGGTCATAAAACTATTAAAATATCAATACCGTGGTTCTATCAGAAGCGTTGAAAGCAACTAAACCCAGTAAGCGTCGTGTGTCCATCACTGATGATAGACTCCGTGATGAGTAGCACACCAGCACCGACACGACACGGACTCCTGAATAATTCAATGTAATCGACACTGTAACATTGTACAGTGGCCAGCGTGCGTAACGCTTCGCTGACTGACATCATACGCTGGTTACGACAGTTAAGCAGTGACATGGCATAACCGCCTGGCTTCACATAACGTTTGGTTGATAGGGCATGTGGGTTTTTTGTTTGGTTTGTTTTGTTTTACATTTGGAAGTAGGTTTATTGCAGATGACCAATAACAAATAAATGTGCATGTTATTCATGTTTAGAAATGAATATGAACTGAAACTAATAACATTGATTAGATATATGATAGGATTTGGCAATAGGACAATATAATATTTTGATTAGAGATATCTCACATCACATGTGGTGTCAGGACTCCTGTTGTTACTCAGTCAGTGCGTTTACATGGACAACAATAATCCACTATTAACCCGATTAAGTCAATACTCTGATTAAGAAACTACCATGTACCATAACGAAGACGAACTGTATGTTGATACGGGACGGCGTGGCGCGGTGACGTAATGATGTGTGTTGTTAATCGAACTATGTTCTATAACATGTAAAACGGGAACACGAGAGGGGTATTCTAAAAGCGACTCATGTAAACACCTTAATCACAATATTGTCTTACTCAGAGTAAGGTCAATAATTAGATTACTGATGTCCATGTAAACATAGTCAGTGCATTTACATGGACAACAATAATCCAATATTAACCCGATTAAGACAGTACTCTGATTAAGAAACTACCATGTAAACAGTTTTTTTTAAATGACATTAATCCGATTAAAGTCATACTCGATGTAAACACAAATCGAATTAAGACATGTGGAGTATTCCTGTTTTAGTCGCATTATCGAGGTGTATTACAGACATGTAAACACCTTAATCACACTATTAACGCCGTGTGAGAGTTTTCACCGCATTTTGCGACAGGACACGTACACACACGGCAGTGCTCAACCGTTTTACGGCAAACAAGAGAGCAAGGCTGCGTCCCAAACCGCGTACTTAGCTACTATAGGCCTATAGTAGGCGAAATACATGTATCTCGGCTAATATATAGAAGGTAAGTACGCGGTTTATGACGCAGCCCACGGCTTCAAACAGTCGTCTATTTGCACGTATAGTATGACAAATAATTAACCGCACTTGAAGCGTTCGTAATTTTTTTTTAATAAAAACACCCAAAACTGTATACAGTACCATAACGAAGATGAACTGTATGTTGATACGTGAAATTCTGGAGGGACGTCGGACGGCGTGGCGTGGGGAGGTAAATACGTGTATAACATGTAAAACGGGTACATGAGAGGAGTATTCGAAAAGCGACTCATGTAAACACCTTAATCACAATATTGTCTTATTCAGAATACGGTCAATAATTAGATTATTGCTGTCCATGTAAACATAGTCTACGTGAGCTGTAGATAAACCCTAACCATAATCATGTAACGCGTAGCCATGTTAATGAGCCGGTTAAAGATAAGCAGGAACACTTGGCCTTAACTTGCTAGCAAACTTTTCAATCAAGACAGCGAATAAAATAACACGAACTGTCTTACCAGCTAATGTTCACGACACCACGTACACTAAATAAATAAATAATATAAAGCTAGCTAATGACAAAACGAGTCAAGATCGTCGATACTATCTAAAACCTGTTAGCAGTAACGCTAACGTTAGCAAACCTGTTAGCCCCGTCTAAGCATTAGACATTTGCCACTTACCTCCGAACTAGACAGATGTGTAAATAACTGAACCGGCAGGAAAACTGCTCCTTTTACTCGATCACCGAGATCTACTCTGTTTTTTTTTGTTGTAAAGAAAAGCACAAACGTCACCTTCCTGAATCTGTACCGCCACTAGCTGTCGTTAATCTCTTTCTTCCACCTCGATTTCTCCAGCCCGTCGCATTAGCACCGCGGTGACATTCGCGCCGGAAGAACAGCAACTTTGTGCCACGTCCACTTCCGGTTCCGTGAGCGTTTCGTTTCTACGTCATCTTCTACAGACCTATCAGATGCGCGCGGATACAGATACACAAACACACACACACTCACTCCTGTAAGCAAGAGTTACCAGTTCAGCACGGCACACCAGCAGAGACAACGGTATTCGATGCTTTATTATTATTATTATTATTATTTAATTAAATAGAGTTACCAGTAGTCCTCGAGCCTAACAGCCATATTTATAAAATGTAGCTAATATTATCCACAGTCTTTGATGTGCTGTCTAGGGGCAGCCATTCTCAAAAAATATGTTGTGTTGAAACTAGACAAGTAGATCCTATGCGATGTAATGCTTAACTCTGAGTATATAGAGAGATATAGATAGATGGATGGATGGATGGATGGGCCTTTTTCATCCATCTGCATTGCTTTATCCTGGCTTGGGTTATTGTGGATCCAGAGCCTGTTCCAGGAACACTGGTGAGGTGGGGACACACCCTGAATCGCAG
Source organism: Ictalurus furcatus (assembly GCF_023375685.1). Classification (NCBI taxonomy): domain Eukaryota; kingdom Metazoa; phylum Chordata; class Actinopteri; order Siluriformes; family Ictaluridae; genus Ictalurus; species Ictalurus furcatus. The sequence goes on from NC_071267.1 coordinate 16,353,263, forward strand.
ATCACCATACACACACACATTCACACCCTCATTCAAACCTAGGGCAATTCTGATTAGTCAGTCCACTAATTAATATCTTTTTTACAAGCTGGGAGGAAACCGAAGAATGCAGAGATAGCCCACACCGAAACAGGAAGAACATGCACTGAAACTCAACATAGAACCCAAGCATGAACCAGGGACCCTGGAGCTGTGAGAAGGCAATGATACCCAACTGCACCATCTAATAGCTTGCCATTTTTTGCATAACATGCTGATTTATTGTGTGACATGCTTGGTTGGCATTGGGCATGACTTTAAGTTTGATCCTTACTGATCCTCAGGGGGAAAAAAATGTTGTTTTCAAAAAAGCTTAGCGGATAGCATGTTTGCCTTCCACGTTCAGGATTGGGGGATTCGAATCCCGCCCCTGTTCTGTGTGCACGGAGCTTACATGTTCTCCCTGTGCTTTGGGGGTTTCCTTCGGGTACTCCGGTTTCCTCCCCCAGTCCAAAAATGGGTGTAGTAGGCTAAATTGGCATTTCCAAATTTTTCAGTGTGTGAATGTGTATGTGATTGTGCATAATGGGTTGGCACCCTGTCCAGGATGTCCCCTATCTTGCGTCCCGAGTTCCTGGGATAGGCTTCAGGCTCCCCTGCAACCCAGTGTTGGATAAGCGGTACGGAAAATGGATGGATTATGTACACATAATAGTCATACATAGTTTACGCGCACAATTTACACATATGCACAATGCAGTATACAGAAGACAATATCAAACTAAAACATAATATATTAATGCATTTCATGACCCATGAACACCTCCAAGCATTTTGTTACAGATCACACAGCAGCACCTGCTATGGAAGCTAGTGCATTGTCAAGAGGAAAAAAATTGGTTCACTTGGATTTAAAAGGGGCACCTCCCAGACCTAACTACTTATATGAGGTACAAAAAAATACAGATCCTGTGATCTTTATGCACGTTGTTTAGTCTCAGTACAGCCCTGTGGAATTGACCTCGACCATCTCTTTATACAGCTGATCCAGCTTTTTTCTGATCTTGGTGCAAATGGCATTCTTATTGAGTATGAGGATATGTTTCCCTATGAAGGAGAGCTGACGATTCTTCAGTCAAAATCTCACCCACCATACAGGTGAAAAGACTGTATGTTCTACCCAAAGTGCCATCAGGAATATCAACCTTTTCATTTATTCAATGTTTGTCTGAAGTCACTGTCGCTTATCCACATACAGCCGTGAAGAAATTCTTGCCATTCAAGATGCCGCTTATTCCAGAGGGTTGGAGATCATTCCTCTGGTGCAGACATTTGGACACCTTGAAGTGAGTGATAGAGGTGAATAATGTTTTGTACTGGAAAAATGATATGTCATATACAGTAGATGTATATCAAACTCTCGTTTGAGTTTTGCCAATCGTGCATGTAATACAAATACACAGACAGTTTGTGAAATGATTTGATTTTCATCACACATACTTTTTTTTAATTCCATCTTCCTGCCAGTTTGTCCTGAAGCATAGCACCTTTAGCAATTTGCGAGAAGTAAGCCACTGCCTGGGGACCCTGAACCCACACAGCAAGCAAGGACTTGCGCTTATACTGGAGATGCTGCATCAGGTTATGAGGCTTCACCCGAGGAGCACTGTTCTGCATATCGGGGCAGATGAGGTACAATACAAGCTTGATTTGTTATTGTGTACTACACCACAGAGCTGTTGAATTCTCAAATCTGATTGGTCAAAAGGTATTCATTAATTTTCTATAACATCACAGCCATGACAGTAGTGCTGACTGAACAGCAAATCACAGGATTATATTAACATGCTTGTTCTAATATGTTATTGCTTGTTCACAGGGCCTTACAGTCCTCCCGTACAGGCCTTACAGCAAGGCCAATTCTATTGTTTTCGCTATACGTTGGAGACATTTGGGTTTGAGATCAAAAGATGAATGAGACGATAGATCAGAATTTAATCTTTTATTTCCTCGCATTTACATTTAGATGTGTTAAACAACTTAAAAAATGGCACATGTTGTATCAGACCACCCAATTTTTAGGTGAGCAAAAGTATAGGAACAGATAGTCTTAAAGTAAAGTAAATAGCACTTAATATTTGGTTGCAAATCCCTTGCTTGTAATAACCGTATCAAGCACAACTCTGCTCCACCACATCGTTGACTATTTTTATTTTGCAGCATATCCCATTGTGTTTTACTCTTTACTTGACTTGTAACTGTGTAACTGCTTTTTATTTGGACCTATTTTAAAATGGTCATGTACATTTTTCTCCTCAGGGTCTGTAGCACTGAAAATTAGCTATCCTGAGCAGGTTAAAGCGTTTAACAAAGATGAATGTTGATCTATTTATATACATATAGTGATTGTAATCTAAGGCTTTACATTGTTTATTTTCCCAGGTATACATGCTGGGTCAAGGAGAGGAGTCTAAAGAGTGGTTAAGCATTCCAGGTCACAGTACTGACAAGCTGTTCCTCAGTCATGTCACTAAGGTGGCAAAAGGCATTAGGGAGACTTATCCCAGCCTCAGTGTGATAATGTGGGACGACATGCTGAGGAATATGACCACTGACACCATTAAAGGTGAACTCACATTATACAGTTTTGTTTTGCTTATAAGCACTCAGGAAAGAACAGCATTAGAAAGAAATTGCAAATTGGGGGAATTGGCATTTTCAATCACGATGAGACTGAGCTATGCTATATTTCTTCATTAGAGCAAGCATACTGTTTTAAAACAGCAAATTGTTACAGTGTGACAATCTATAGTCATACTGCGAATGTCTGTGCCTTTGTCATTCAGTATATTTAGTGAATATATTTGTCTTCGTTTTTAGATAGTGGTCTAGTCGGACTAGTGCAGCCCATGCTGTGGGACTACACACCTACTTTGGATGTGGCCCACAATAGTAAGTTTGTTTTTGCTACATTTGTTTATCACTTGCTCAGAAGAAATACATGAATGTTGCATGAAATGCACAATATTTTAATTGCAAAATCTGTGAGCGTGCCCCATTGGCTATTATATTCTTTCAGCTAACTGCAGATGAAAATACTGATTCCAAGTCTAAAACTCAGCTACTTGAATTTCCATTAAAAATACATGTTTTACTTATGGTAACTAAAAAAACAAGAAGGAAAACATCACACATGTTTATGGTGTGTATACAGCATACATCAGATATGTCAGATCTAGCCTGATACTGATCTAGCATTTCTGGCCAATATCAGTCTGGTATCATATTAGCACATCTGTAATTTTACGTATATATATATATATATATATATATATATATATATATATATATATATATATATATATAATATTTGTAGGTCAATGCAGACTAATTCAAACAAAACAATATTTAACCCTTTAAAGACTCAGGACCGTGATCAGGTCCAGACCTACATTCCTCTGTTACTACATATTTATTCTATTAGTTTTGCTGCTGTTTCTGAACAATATGTATTAAGATGAATAACTGAGTAATTATCTGAGTGTACAGGGTTAAGTTTGGTTAATTCTCTCCACTCAGTTCTGCTAATGGAGAAATACAAGACTGCTGGTTTATCCCAGCAGTGGATTGCAAGTTCTTTCAAAGGCTCCACCACTGTATACACTTGCATAACCAGCACACAAAGGCACGTGGACAATCATGTTCAGTGGTTAAAAGTGGTAGCTGGTCTTTCTCCTGGCGTTGATCTACAGGGCATTGCACTCACTGGCTGGCAAAGGTACCATGATGTTTAAATTCTGAATCCAAGAATGTGCATGCTGATATTTTTAAAGAATATATTCTGAATTATGTATGCTTATGTATTTTATTTATTTATATTTTAACAGATATGACCACCTGTCTGTTTTGTGTGAATTGATGCCCCTCGGCTTGCACTCTCTTGCCTCATGTCTGCAGACTCTACAGCATGGTCTGTCTGTACAATTTGCTCCTTTTTATGAGAGCATATAGTACAATCATTCAATATAACAATAACATTAAACAGCTCCATTGTTGCTTTTTAAAAAAAATAATACACAAGATACCCAAAGACAAAAAATAGACAAAGAACACTTAAAACAGCTCATGACTGTTTGTTTTTTTTTTTTTTTATCATTGCGGCTGTTTTAGGAAGCTTTACTCAGGAAGCTCAGCACATGGTGATGGAGATACTTGGCACGGGCACAACTGAAGTTGGAGATGTAGAGAGGTATTAAATGTTCATTCTCATATATTGAGCATTCAGTGAGAATCAGTAGGATAAGTGAAAATGGAAAATACAGAAAATGGATGGGTGGATGGATATTTTCTACTAAATACAAAATTGCTATAAAATATTTTATGAAAGTGTGTTACTTTACACGCTAATTCAGTAGATTTGTTAACTTGTTTACTGTTGTATCTCTGGTTCAGGTTGTCTCAAGGTTGCTCCCGCTCATTTACTGGCATGAAACTAGCTGAACTAATTATACAGCTAATGGCAATGCTTGAGTCTGAAGATCTCAGACACTTTGAGAGCAATATGTAAGTCATGAAAGTCATAACATAACATCATTAAAGCCAGTATTTGTGCAGAATGATATACTTATGCTAATACTGATTTAATGCTAGACAATAAGTAAATACTTTCATTAAATCTGGCCATATATGTAACCAAACTGCTCATATTTACTTTTTGAAATTTTCTAGGTATGTGAGAGGCTGGTTTTCCCCTTATCACAGACAGCAAAAGACTGTCAACCCACTTATTGCACAACAAATTCAGAAACAGGCACAAATGTAAGCTTTAAATTCTTTGAAACTGATTTTATCATTATCTTTATAATGCTGAGCGTAGTTTAACATCATTAAGATTTTATAATGATTTCATCATTGTATTAGTTTGTATTGAACATCAATTCAAAAGTAAAGCTCAAACACCCTGTTTATCATGCCATAATATCTGTTATATGGCATAATACTTAACTATAATATGACGCATTATTTTTTATGCCAGGTTCTTGGAAGCTGTAGTGGTCAAGGTGCAGGAGGTGAGGCAGGAGATGATACTGCTTTACCCAGACTTAACAGTGGAGGAATGGGTTACTCAGCATGTCACTCCAGTCTGGAAGCCAATTCACGATTTACTGATGGATATCCAAAAAGTCTTGGAGGATATGGGACTTTACATTAGCGAATCTGAAAGTGGACTTTGAGTTTCATTTTTTTTAAAAAAGTGTTATTGAAATAAGAGAAAATAAGTAGCACCGTTGTTTTTTTCTAATGTTTATGCCATATTGCTGGATATTGCATAGTTATTTATCAGCTGTCTTATTACTTGTGCAAATTGTCTAAATTCAAATGTGATTCTAAATGTTTCATTACCAAAAATTTTAACTTTTGCTGGTGTGTTGAAATCGTAGAATAGTTTACATTTTAATACATTTCCTATTACTTTGTCATTACACTTTTTGTCCCCAATGTACACTTCTCCAATCTTCAACTCGGGCAAATTAACAAATGCATTTTGAATATGTAAGAGTGTTTGTATTAGTTCTTTCAATGAAAGAGGGATTGCTCTACACACACTATTAAATTCTCTAAAGGAACATTTTGTCACAAATTTTTCCATGAATGAACTATATTGAATCAAATGACCAGCTTCATCGATCAAATCAGCAACATATAAAACTTTTTTCTCATACCACTCTTGTTGAATGTCTTCCTATGTATTGTAACGGTCCTATTATTCCACAGGGTGGAGCCATGTGGTGTGAAGTTGTGAGTAAATATTATTTTTCCAGTAGTGCAATATCTACTTGTGGAAATTTGAAAGCTTAATAGGCAATTTAGACATCTCAAAATCACTTTTCAGCAAAAATTCTAATTCTCAGACTCTCTTGAATGCACATTTTGGTACATGAAACCATATTGAATTAGGTTGTGTTAAATACGATTTAATCCAATTCAGGTTGAGTACTCCAATTCAGTGGCTTTCAGACCTCCGTTTTTATAATCTTTAATCATCTGGGATTTTTTTTTATATAATGAGTTTGTTTTTCCATATGAAATTAAACATTACAGAGTTAACCTTTTTAATCAGTTGAGGAGAAACATAAAGAGAATAAGATGGGTAAATTAGTTTAGATATGCCTTCTGCTTTGGTCAAAAGGATTCTGCCCATAATTGACAGATCTCTCATAAGCCAGTGATTATGAGATTTTTTCATACTACCAATTCTCTCTTCTGTATTTACTAGTTCTCTTGTATTGGAATTTTTAGATATTGTTAAACCAAAGTATTTCTCCTCAGATTTAACTGGAATGGATTCTATACTTTCCTCAACACACGAATACAGAAGTAACAGTTCACTTTTTTGTTTTTTTTTACATTTAGGCATAGGCCTGATGCTCTTGAAAAAAACTGCATTAATCTCAAGCTTATAATATTTTTTCTTTGTTTGTCTTTTTCAAGGCTGAAAAAATATGATGTACTTTTTTCTCCTTTTTCAATCCACCAGGTTCTTGAATGGATATAAACCCCATTGGCTTTTTCTGAGTACAACTCCTCTAACTGAGATTGCAACAATTGTAGTTTTGCTGTGTTTTCTGGTGACACTTGTGTATTAACTGCAAATAAATTTATTTTCCCAATCAGTTCCTTTTGTTTTTGTTTTCTCATCACTGTATCAATGGCCTTAGTTGTATTAATTGACCTTAAATTTAAACCATTCCCATTTATTAATGCAATACATATCAAGCTTTTCAATCTCCTCAATGAGAGTCATCACCTGTTGACAAAATCTGTCATTCTTTAACAAATCATTATTGAACTTCCAAATATTAGGAGAGATCTGAAGTTTCTTAGAAATTGATAAGGACAGAGTAACCATACAGTCATCTGTAAGTGGGGAAGCTGAAATTATACAGTCTGAGACATCATTACATAATTCACTAGAAATAAGCCAATAAGCTAGTCTCGAGCATTGTCTGTTTCCTGAGGGGTTAAACCCTCCAGTAGTCAACCACATTTGTTGTTGTACACAGAATGTGAACTTCTTTGGGGTTTCTGGTCTAACCATGAACCAGGGGCTTTATTAAAGTCTCCCCCATTATCACATTTTCTAACCAGATTACCAAGTTTCTCAAACATTTCTCTATTAGCCACTTTGTCGTTATAACCGTAAATACATGATAATATATAACGTGTCATTTATTTCCACATCTACCATTAACCAGTGACCTTCTGTATCCCCTTTATGAACAATTACAGAGCTTTCAAATCTGTTAAATAATAACATTACTCCAGCCAAATGTGAAGATCCATGTGCAAACAAGGCTAAATCACTCCATTGTATTTTCCAAAATTTTTCATCATTCAAATCAGAATGAGTCTCTTGTAAGAAAACACAATTTGTTTTTTGTTCCTTGCAAAATAAAAAATAACACTGTTTTTTTTTAACCCCCTGACATTCAAAGATAGAAAAGAAATAGACATAAATTAATAAGATAACTGTTACAATGTGCACTCAACTTCATTCTACTATGCAGGAGTGAACACGGTGTCCATAAGAACCCAATAACAAAACCATACCAACTTATTGCAAATGAACTGTAGTTAACCATGTTTTCTTAGACAACTTTTCTTACACACACACACACACACACACACACACACACACACACACACACACACATATATATATATATATATATATATATATATATATATATATATATATATATATATATATATATATATATATATATATATATATAGGGTTGCGGGGGTGGTGGAGCTACCTCCCTGAACTTGGGATGTCTGCATATATGTATACTTATATCTGTGGCTCTCAAAGTGGAGCCCAGAAACCTCTCAGATCCCTGAAGCATAAGCAGAGGGTTACAATGGTGGAAATCACATCCCCAAATTACCATATTTATTATCAAGTTCTCACACGGTGGCTTAGTGGTTAGCATGTGCGCCTCACGCCTCCAGGGTTGGGGGTTTGATTCCTGCCACTACCCTGTGTGTGTGGAGTTTGCATGTTCTCCCCGTGGTGTGGGGGTTTCCTCCAGGTACTCAATTCAATTGATTTGTATAGTGCTTTTTATTTTATTTTATTTAAACAATGGACATTGTCTCAAAGCAGCTTTACAGAAACATATAAACACAGGATACAGATTTTAAGTATGTGAATTTATCCCTACTGAGCAAGCCGGTGGCGATGGTGGCAAGGAAAAACTCCCTAAGATGATATGAGGAAGAAACCTTGAGAGGAACCAGACTCAGAAGGGAACCCGTCCTCATCTGGGTAACAACGGATAGTGTGAAAGTACTCCATTTCTTCCCCCAGTCCAAAGACATGCATGGTAGGCTGATTGGCATGTACAAAGTATCCATAGTGTGTGATTGTGTGTGTGACTGTGCCCTGCGATGGATTGGCACCCCGTCCAGGGTGTACGCCGCCTTGTGCCCCATGCTCCCTAAGATACTCCAGGTTCCCATAACCCTGAAGGATAAGCGATATAGAAAATGGATGGATGAATGGATTACTAAGTTCTTTCAAAGTCATTGACTGGTCACTGGCATTGAATGGGTTTAATCTAAACCTCAATAACTGAGGGGAAAAACAACAACAACAACAGCAACATGTCGGCCTATAAATACTGTCACCTTGGTGTAATGTGTTTTGATGGGAGAAATTAGGAATAAAAAGCTACACAGCTATAATAAATAGCCATATGATTACTGTACATATTTTAATAACGGGTCTAATATTTTAATCATTAGATCATGTTCATTACAAAATCTGTCTTGAGGGGGTCCGTAGTATCTATTTATTTTTTTTTTACAGTAAAAGTTCTCCATGGCGTCTATGACGCTCTTATTATGTACGCGTTAGAGCGACCCGGAAATGATGTCTTTTAGTTCCTCCATAATATTAGGGCGCTTGCAGGAGTCGATTGAATAAACAAGGTGGAGCAATGTCGTGTTTTAGGGAATTATGAACTATGTCGTTGCAAGGCAGTGTTTCTAATACATTACGACGTTTTGGTCGCCGTTATCAGTGCGCTTAGAGCTATTTGTTTAGTTTAACAACGCCTTACAGACGTGCAGTTCATTAGAGGAAAAAGCAGTTTGCTGGCTAGTTTATCTAGCGAGCGGTTGTTTACATAATTTGACATTAAGCTGAGATAGCCACGTGGAGGAATCACTAATTAGACGGACTGTTTTGTCGTTTGGAGAGCATGGCAGAGCTACACATTGAAGCGAATGCGTGCGGCCTCATGGAGCAGAGCGAGCACCGGGAGACCCGCGGCTCCGTTAGCATGCGCCTCCCGTCGCCCAGCTTCGTTCTTCCAGCTCGGAGCGGTTCTGCAAGTCCGGGCCTGTCTGCGACCAGAGCTGTGTTCGGCTTCCCGATGAAAAGCAGCCCCACATCCCCATCAGAGTCCACAGAGAAACCGGGGTCCCGGTGGGTCCGGCTTAACGTCGGGGGCACCTACTTCATCACAACCAAACAAACCTTATGCAGGGATCCCAAATCCTTCTTGTACCGACTCTGTCAGGAAGACCCTGATCTAGACTCAGATAAGGTGAGCCTTCAGGAGATGCTTGCTTTATACAATCCACCTCGTTTTTAAACAACACGCCGTGCACATTTTTGAAACCTGAAGGCTTTGTATGCATACTCGTGTATGTGTTAGTGACATGAATCATTGATTTTGTGTATACGGTGCACTATCCTACCAAATCTAGGCTAGATCAGATATACACATTTCCACTGAGAATCCCCTCAAAGCTATGCATTCCAGCAGATACTACAACTCTTACAAGCAGATACTAAAACTGGGCTTGATCAGAAATCAGAAAGGGTTTTTATTATGCAGGCATTCATTAAACCCCTTATTATTCCATCATTATCTATGATTAATAGTGCGCAACCTATTTAGCTAAACTTGTCCCACTTCTGTGCCTTTCTTCCTCTTCTGTGCTTCTGTGTTTTAGCTCTATTTAGGTCAAGGAGCAGGAAAATGACATGAACTGAAATGTACCAATATAACCAAGTACAGAGTGTCTGCAGATATCCAAGTTACTTTAGGGTATTTAAACGCGGTTTAAAAACGCTTTTGTTTGCAGTAGGAGTATACTGTATAAACACTTTCCACAATGACACACATATAAATTAAAATACAGAACTACGACATGGAAGTCACACCATCAAACGGGTCAGTACTTGCTGTTCTTCAGTCACTTTTAGTCCGAGTTTCTCATTTTGGCATGCCTTTTTCTCTAAGGTATATATTTCACATGCAACCCTGCCTTGTGTGAGAGATGCCGTATAATCCAGTATGTGAGGCATGATTTAAATGCTTTCAAAACACATGTAACTATATACAAACAAAACTATAAAATGTGCACAGGTTAAAAATGTTTAAGCTGAAGTTGAAGGTAATGACAGTTTCAATGTAATACCTACCGAGGTCTTTAACTAATATAAATACAGTGTAAGTAAGACTTTTTGTAATAGATACTATATTAGACAGTGTTGTTGAAATAAAGTCTAACGTGTCAGGTGTGACTCCTGCTGCAAAGATAATAATACTCGATATTGGGTGGATGTGTTTTCTGTTTTGTTTTTGTATGTAATCATAACATTATCTTTTTCTGCACAGGATGAGACAGGAGCTTATTTGATTGATAGAGACCCCACATACTTTGGACCTATCTTGAATTACCTGAGGCACGGAAAGCTGATCATCAACAAGAACCTTGCAGAGGAGGGTGAGATAGTCTGTGTTCTGTGCTTGCTATGTCATAATAACATTGTGCTGTGGGCTTTCTTTTAGGGACTATTTTATGTGTAGAGAGAGAATACAAAGTGCAGGAATGGTGGCTGCATTAAGTGTTTCATCATTGTAGGGTAAAGCGTGTCCAAAGCATGGTGTTTGTTATACTAATTTAAACATGTTTGTTGATGTTTCATGATATAGGAGTTAGTCAAACTCAATGACTCTTTTCTGCTTGAGTAGCTAATAAAACGTGACTGGACATGCTATGTTATGGTGGTGTGATGTAGCCCAGAGCAATGCGGAGTTGATTGTTAAAAACTAACATTAAAATTTTTTTTAAAGATCTACACATTATTCTAGATGGGACCCAAATATTCCCGGAGTTTCAATCTGCTGTGCGCACCTAAGCGATTTTACATTGAAGTGTTTAGGCATCTATGGGAAAGCATAAGGAAAAAACGTCTGGAGATGTGGCACACCCCCAACTGGATCTTGCACCATGACAATGCACCTGCACACACTGCGTTGTCAACCAAGGAGTTTTTAGCCAGAAACCATGTGGTTATCGCTTCACATCCACTGTATTCGCCGGATCTCGCTCCGTGCGACTTCATCTTGTTCCCAGAATTAAAAATGACACTAAAGGGGAAAAGATTTGCTACTGTAGAGGAAATCCAGAAGAAAAAAAAATCACAGGAGGCTCTAGACATGATGACAAAAGATGAGTGCTGGAAATGTTTCCAGGAATGGGAGAAATACTGAGACAGGTGTTTCACATCACAAGGAGAGTACTTTGAAGGGGATTAAATGAGAAACGCTGTAAATTTTATAACAATATATTAGGGCTGCAACTAATTATTATTTTGGTAATCAATGAATCTGTCGATTATTTCTTTGATTAATCGATTAGTTGGATTAAATGGCCAATTTTTATTTTCTGGAATTAAAAAAAAAAACAAACAACAACTTTATTTCATTCTGCCCAGTGTTGTCCTTCAAACATTGTGCAAATTGAAGGTTATGAAAAAGGTATTAAATTTGATTAATGTTAATATTTAAAAAAATAATAAATAGATTTTTAAAAATATTAACATTTTGAAAACTAAAAACAACTGATTGTCCACAAGCGTTAAGGCAGAAGTTAAATCACTATATTAAAATGCTAAAAAAAGCAAAAAACAGAAACTAAGGGTTAACTGGTAAGGGTGGGGGGTAGGGTGGGGGGTGGGGTGGGGGGGGTATCCACAGTGACGTCACAGATCCAACTAATCCATAATGAAATTCGTTGTCCATTATTTTAATTATCGATTATTATTGATTTTATCGATTAGTTGTTGCAACCTTACAAAATATATATAATATATAATATTTTTACAATTCAGGAATCTTTAGGTCTCTCTTTGTACATTTTATCTCTTTTAATGTTGTGGAACATTTTCAAAACAAGTGATCATGGACTGTACAGCCATAAACAGTCGGTCCCTCTCCAGCCACTCTTTTCTTTCTTTTAAAGTTGATAAGACAAAACAAAAAACAAAACAGCATCTAATGGTACCAAGAAACCACAATGCTCTCCGTCCTGAAGACTGTCATGTTGCACAACTTAGACGAACATCCTCACCTGTGATTTGCTGACACTGGAGAAATCTTCCAAAACATCTCCTCAAAGAAAATGTCACCATATCATGGATTGCACATAGGTTTTAAATCCATTAATCAGTCCCTCCAGGATTTTGTGATTGCAGAAATCAATGCAAAATCAAGCAAACTCCACAATATTTGTAGGAACTTGCAATTTTTCAAAATGACCATCTTTCCTTAGATTTGGCCCAACACGTGTCATGTGACATCATCACAACAAGCATTCAGTCAAATGCCTCTTTGATTCGTGTGCGTCGAACATGGGTACAGCTAAAAGGTTGCATTTACCGACAAACACTGTGAAAGACTGTGCAAAACAATTTCAAGCAATTGCTGGAATTCAAGTGGTTTTCCGCAAAAAAGAACAGAAATCTCCGCAAGTTGCATTGCAAATTTCGAAGAAAAAAAAACGAAAAACGCAACAAATTCAAGCATTTTTGGCTGCAACAATCACTAAAAAAACACTGCAAAACCCTATACAGACTGATTTATGTGGCACGTCTCCATAAAAGTCTCTGTGAATTAGCTGTTACTATAGAAAGCTATGTTCTATTATAACCAGGGCCTTAATATAAACCTGGTAGTCAAACTACTGTCAGAGCCATGCTTTTATTTAAAAAAAATTAATAAAATATATATATATAAAAAATCAACACCTTCATATTAGTCAGACTAAAGAATATGAATGCATTGTGGCCTAAACATTTTAACGTATTGTTTTATCTTGGGCACATTAAACTGTCCGTGATCTATAATACATGTTGCTGAAGATTTTTTTTTTGTTAATTGCAAGATGCTTACTTTATATTTTAAGGAATGATAAATAAAGATTGCCAGTGGTAGCATTCCTCCACGTCTTGAATTGTCTTACAAAAAAAAAATCTTACAATGCTGTCCATTCTGGCTCCTGCAGGTGTTCTAGAGGAAGCTGAATTTTACAACATTGCGTCATTGGTGAGGCTGGTAAAGGAGAGGATACGAGACAATGAGAACAGGACGTCTCAGGTGTGTGAGAACGAAGCCAGGACGAAGGGTGCTTTTGTGAGCTTGTTTCTTGGCAGGTCAGCTGAGAAAGTGGATTAAGTCCCGGAGCTGGATATTGAGTTCACAGTTTACAAATTGCACCATCAGGTCTTTTATGATAAGGAGCATGCCCCTTCTCTTTAAGCTTTATAATCAATTAAGTGAAAAATAACTGAAAATTGGTGTTAAGTAGACAAGTATTTTCCTATCCCGGCAGAATAATTAACTAATAAAAAACCCAACCAAACTGAATATAACAGTATGTGTAGGTGTTGTTAAGCCAGACCTTAAGTACTGTTTCACTGCTTTCATTACGGTATTCTTGCCTCTCTTATTCTATCTCAGTGTTTAATTACTTGTTTTTGATTTCTACAATAACATGTTTTCCTGTCTGGATTGTGGTTTGTAAAAAAGGGTCTTTGTATTTTCAGGGCCCAGTGAAACATGTGTATCGTGTACTTCAGTGCCAAGAAGAGGAACTCACTCAAATGGTCTCCACAATGTCTGATGGGTGGAAATTTGAACAGGTGAGCTGCCTTTGTGTCAGCTCGACCCTTTAATTAAGGGTATTTATTTATTTATTTTTGTACGGAATTGTTTAACCGTAACACAGGTTACACGGAATCGCACACTGCCATTCTGAATATATGGTCGTGTGAAAAAATAAATACACCCCATGGAAATTGTTGGCTTTTTTGACATATTTGGACAAGCAAACATTTGATCCTCTTTGAAACAGTGCCTATTAATAAAGTTGATGCACTCCATCAGATTACACATAAAATGTACTTTTTGTAGTAATTTTTACAATTTAGATGGAAAAAAAAAACCCCCAGATCAGTCACATGGAAAAAGTAAGTGCACCCCTACATTTATCACACCTTCAAATCCATAAAATTCATCTCAGGGGTTCAAGATTGGGTGCCAATAATTAGAACCTGCTTAGGGAGTGCAGGTGGAACCTGTCTTTATTTATACCCCTCTCATATCTAGTATCTGGTGTTCCCTTTGTTATTGAGGTGTGTGGTGTCATCATGCCAAAATCTAAAGAGTTCTGTAAGGCCTTCAGAAAAAAAGGTTGTGGTTGCCTATGAGTCTGTCAAGGGATTTAAAAAGATCTCCAAATTATTTGAAATACATAATTCCACAGTAAGGAAAATAATCTACAAGTGGCGTAGATTTCAAACGACTGCGAATTTGTCCAGCACTGGACCAGCAAATTCTGCAGACCGTCTGATGCAAAAAGAAATCTCCAATAACCCCAAAATTTCATCACAGGATCTCCTAGTAAGTCTTTCAACTGTTGGTGTCAAAGTGCATGTGTCCACAATCAGAAAGAGATTGCACAAATTTGACCTGCATGGGAGGTGTGCCAGGAAAAAGCCTTTACAAGACTACAGTTTGCCAATGAGCATATAGGCAAAGACCAGACCTTTTGGAATAATGAGCTGTTTGGCCACAGTAACAGGAGACCTGTTAGGCGGTGACCAAAGACAGCTTTTCAGGAGAACCACCTCGTACCATCTGTAAAGCACGGCAGTGGAAATGTTATGGTTTGGGGTTGTTTTACTGCCTCAGGAACTGGACAGTTTGCATTCATTGATTCAACTATGAATTCTGCATCTTATCAAAGAGTGCTTGAAGATAATGTGAGGCCATCTGTCCAAAAGTTTAAGTTGAACTGAAAGTGGACCTTTCAACAGGATAATGATCCTAAGCACACTCGCAAATCCACAAAGGAATGGCTCAAAAAGAAGAAAAGGAGGGTTATGGAATGGCCTAGTCAAAGCCTGAATTTGAATCCCATTGAAATGTTGTGGGGGGATTTGAAACAGGCAGTACAATCCAGAAAACCCTCAAATGTCTTGCAACTGAAAGAATATTGCATGGAAGAGTGGTTAAAAAAAATCCAGTAAGCCTATGTCCGAGACAGGTGGACAATTATGCAAAATGCCTACAAGAAGTTCTTTCTGCTAAAGGGGGCAATACTAGCTTCTTAGGCCAAGGGTGTACTTACTTTTTCCACAGAACAAGATCACATCTATTGATATAAATCTATTGATATTTCTGAATAAATGATTGAAGAATATAATTTTCCTTGTGGTTTTGTTCAGGTATATCAACTTTATTAACAGGCACTGTTTCAAACATGATTAAATGTTTGCTTGTCCAAATATTTAAGAAAAAAAAAAAAGCCAACAAGTTCCATGAGGTGTACTTATTTCTTCACATGACTGTATAGCTCCCTATTCTGTAAGTTGGTTTGTTAACCTTTTTTTGTAATCTTCTTAGCTTGTTCTCCATTAGTCCCTCGGTAATGGCATTTACTCAATGGAAGTGCACATCTGTAATTTCAGTCTAAGCGAATTAGATAAATGCTTGAACAGGGTAGTTACTCATCTATTCATTCACTCTGAAGAACTGCAAAGTTCTTGTAAAGCCTTAAAAGTTTAGCCCATTGTTTTTCACATTTCAAGCTTGCATGACGTAAATTAGTTTGTGACGTTATCTGTTTTTGCAGTCTGTATGAATTATTTGTATTTCAACTCATATTTATTTAGCGAACTCTTTATGATGCCATGAGTTTGATGGATTTGACTTGTTTACTCTTCTAGCTTATAAGCATTGGCTCCTCTTACAACTACGGAAATGAGGACCAAGCAGAGTTTCTGTGTGTGGTTTCCCGGGAACTCAACAATTCCACTAATGGTATTGTTATTGAGCCAACTGAGAAGGCTAAGGTGAGGTCAAAGTTGAAGTCTATGTTTATCATTTAGATTTTTTCAAATAGATCTGCTCAAAATTTGATCATTTTTTAATTGGGGCTGCAATTAATGGTAATAATTATAATAGCTTATTGACAAATTTTTATACCCAATCACATAGTTGGGTTAATTTGTAAATAAATAATTATTCCTTTAGAAATTAAATAACGTGACTGAATACAAGACATTATTGACATTTATCAGACAGACTGTCATGGCATGAGAATATTATCATGTGCTTATGTTGAACCCATTCATTAGAGCACATTAACATCAAATGTATATTCTATGATCTTTACCATCCAAAAATGTTTAACGATTGCAGTATAAAATTGACTTTATCACAAACCCCATATCAGAGGTTACCGTAAAACACGAGAAATATCAGTTGACCATAGTATCAGTATATTGTGCCTGATCTGCGACCACAAAGTTGTAAATAGAATTCAGTAGATTTGAGAAAAATGTATCCATGCTTGCATACAATGTATCAGGATCATTTGCATTGTTGTTCTGGTCAACCAAACCACTATTACATAAAATATAGGAGTTTTTCCATCATCAGATTTATTAATCTGTTAACTCTTCTTGCGATCTGTTTATGGTCCATGTTGTGTTGATTTACTGGCTGATTTTTCCCTCTTTCACAGATCCTTCAGGAGAGAGGTTCCCGGATGTGAGGAGACCACCTTCGCTGTGCTGACACAGATTTCCCCCATCTCCCCTCTTCTCCTCTAGTCTCCCTTCTTTAACCATACAGCTGACTCCATCAGCTCACATGGCTGCCCTTCCTTTTTATCACCCTCCTCCCTTGTGCCTTTCCACAGTGGGGGTGTCCCCCCTCCCTGCAGTGCTGCAACATTGCCCATCCAGCACCATCAAATGAGATCACTGCTGTTATCAAAAATGTAAAAAATGCTACAAAGTTAGTTGATCCGTGTTGACTCCCCTCACTCCGTGTGGGACTCACCATGATGACTAGGGAGGAGTCCAAGTAAGATTTTCGAGGTCCGTCACTATAACAACTAATGTAGTCATCCACGATGCCTCGGAACTTGATCATTAATCGCCTTCATATCCTCGTCATAATTATCTATAGACTATGTCATTGCTGGCATGCTAGTTACAAGGAATGCTTGTGCCCTGGTCAGCTAGGCTGTGTTTCCATCATCAGAATCTCCTCAGGACTTCCAGGGGTGCAAAAAAGTAGACAAAACAGAATCGTTTGCCCCCCTACACCCTTCTCATAGCAAGCACATTGACTCACTGTGTAAAACGGAGCGAGTGTTTGAATGAATATCAGCAGCAACACTCACTCGTTATCATTTCAGTGTCTACCACAGCCTGGCTTGGCCTTTGAACATGCAGAGCCATTTGTTTTCAGTTTGTAATGTATCTTATAATTTCCCTGTTCTCATTTGACCCACTTGAGTTCATTGACAGGAATCAAATGTTCCAGGTCATGCTGGAGGTATTTATTCACCCCTCCTAACATGGACACGTCAAAAAGAAACATGCAGTGTTGGTGGCTTGTAAAGATCATGAATATGGTTGTATTACAATAGAGGTTGTTATAAAAGTTGTTTATGTATTGTAACAGTCACATTTGACTGGGGAAGCTTATGAATCAACTCCTTGTCCTAGTCTACTTTGTCCAGTGCCTCGTCACTTGTATGTAAATTTTTGTGTTGTGTTCTCCCTCTGGCTATTCATGTGTGACTGGAAAACTGGTCACTCCATAGTCTTATTTCACACTATTTCTCAAGAATAGTTTTGTTTCTCTTTATATAAGTGCATCAGTTCTTTGTCTTGTCACAAATGAGCTCCATGAGACTGTTGATGGACAACATACTCAAATGAAAGTCACGGCAGAACTTTGTTCTGTTGAATGATTGTTAATTTTTTTTGACTTAGTAAGTTCAGCTCTAGCACTCCATAGAACTCTATCTCTAACTCTATTTTGGCTGTTTAACTGTTTATATCACATATTTAAAAAAAACAAAACAACAACACTTAAAACGTTAGATAAGTTGTAGTGGAATAGCAGTGAATGTTAAGGGCTCTATTTTACATGGATTGAGATGCTTGCCCTCATGTCAAAAATCTTGTATTACTTCAGGTAAACTGTGCTTCTTTCATATTTTGACATCAGAGCCAGTATTTGGTCCTGTTTTACACTGAATTGCCCTCATTGTTTGATATTTAGCCACTTAAGACTAGCTTTCTAAATCAAATTACACACCCTTAAAAGTTATCTGCTAGGAACAAGTGTGCTTCATGATCTTCTGACAGTATTTTAACATAAGATCCTTGTTCAGTATCACATAGAATGTAAAACTGCATGCTTTGATGTTTGTTTCAATGTCCATTGAAAAGCAGCTGATGGCTGTCACAGGCAGCATGTCAATGCGAATTTTTTTTTGGTTATAAGTGCACATTTAAAAGCACGAATATTTTTTTTTTCTGTCCCCTGCTATAACATGTGAAGCAAAGGAGAAGGGGTTGCCAGTTTAAATAGTCTTTAAATTTTCACTTTGATTTTACAAAGCAGAATTTTATCAGAGGGATAATTTGTAAGGCAACTCTAGATAGCCCAGTTGAAAGGTTCCTTATCCCTTCTTGCATTTGGACGCTTAGAATTTGGCTCGATTTCCACTCCTAACAATAATCTGATCTGATGAAATGTAACCCGTGGAGTGTTTCTTTTTGTTGACCTACAATTGTTTATTATTGAAGTTTTCATATTGAGTGTCTGAGCTATAGATCTCCCTGCTGCAGGAAAGTAAGATTTGATCTTTGCTATTGTATTTGTTTTATGACTCATGCAAAATAAGGGGGGGGGGGGGGGGGGGGATCACTGAGACAAAATCAGCTGTGTCTATACTCTGTACTATACACAGTTGTCATTTGTACCACTATCAGTGTCTAATGTTGTGCACAGCATTTCTTAAGATTTTCCTTCATACAGGGTTCTTAACACAAATGCCTGGCTAAGTCAGTGTATAATGATCCCTTGTTTCAGATTCCGTGTGTATTTAGTTCAGGTTGGCGTTTCACATTTTCATTGTGTGAGTGTAACTGGTTTATGTTTTTTCTCCCATCCTGAAGAAACATTTTGTTTGCACCCTTAATCTTTTACTTGCACTTTAATTATGTCTGCGTCTTAAACTTTCTGTTAAACAGCAGAGACATGGAGAAATATCATGTCAGTACACTATACGTTAGGTCATTTATATAAAAAAAAAACAATTATGTAACGGTTCCCTAATTAATGGGAGGATTTTGTAAGATTTATGTATCATAAAGACATTGGAGCATGTAGTCCCATTGAATTATAGATTTATTTTCCATGTTGCCTCTCCCATTTCTTTTTTTTTTTGTGAAACAGAGGCAAAAATGTTTTATGTAGAAGGGGGAAAAAAAACTTCACAGCAGTTATTTGGTGTTCTGTCAGTCTGTGGGGAGGGAAGGGGGACTGTGTTTTTTGGTATGTGAACTTGAAAGCATGCATTGTGTTAGAGTATATAATATTCTATACTGGGACTTTGTCTAGCCTTGTGGTAGTGTAGGGGTAAAATGGTGCATGGACAGTTTTTCAGAGAGACTGGATGCCATGTGCAAGGGGAAACTTTCAGTCAGTCAGTCAGTTCGCAACTCCTGTTTATTGTGTTTTCATTTTGTTTTGTCCAAACCTATCTGGATAAAATGTTTAGCACTAAATGGACATTTAGAAGGTGACCCAATTGGTCAGGAGTGCAGACCTGTCTTATTTGTTCACATTAAAGTCTGCCACAATAGTCTGCATCACCTGCATGCTTGGATATACAGTACATACACACGTGTGCATGTGGGCACACATACCAAGAAAGGCATTTAAACTTGTATTGCAAACCTGCTCCTTACACCAGATGTTTTGAATGTGTTAAGTTATCGACTGTATTGATGTCATGTGTGACCTTTTGTCTAAACAAAGTTTGTGGAGCTAAGTGTTCTGGAAATGAATAGTCAGATTGTCCTTTAATATATAAATATATATATAAACAGTTTTGTTTGTTTTTTAAATGTCATCTGATGCCGTTTCTTTCAGTGTACAGATTGCAATGAGGGGGGAGAAAGAAAATATCAGATTTTTATCATAAAATGTATGTGTTCGAGGTTGTCAGTAGCGTGTGAACTCTGATGGCTGTGAGAAAACCATTCTCCTGACAAAAACTTCCAAAAACCCCTAATAATTCCCAATTTTGCTCACTAAATTTTGACATAGACCACTGTAATGGAAAGAAAGACAAAAGAAACTCCCAGGCTGTTGAGATGAGATAGATAGCGTCTGAAGAATTGGGCTAAACAGCTCGTGCCACGAGCCAATATGCTAACAGTGAGGGGGAAAATTAGCTTGGTGAGAATATTTGCAGAGTTAAGAGAATTCGAAAGGAAAACAATGGAAAAACTGGTGGTCATTAAGGAGGATTTAAATAACATTAACAAGAGGATGGAGGAAGCCGAGAGTCGTATTGCAGAGGCTGAGGAACAAATACAACAGGTGGGGGAGGTGCTGTCTGAACTGCTAAAGCTTCAGGCCCAGCTTGAGGCTAAGTTGACATATCAGGAGGGTAGGTCCAGGCGGGAAAACATGCGTATATACGGGCAACCGGAAGGCAGCGAAAATGACCCATCAACCATCAGCTTCATTAAAGAACTACTGAAGAATGGGCTGGGGCTTAACCCATCGACAGACCTGCATATTCAGAGGGCTCATAGAGCTTTGGCACCACAACGCCACGCTCCAACATCGTCAAATTCCTGAGCTATAAAACAAAAGAAATTCTGAGGCAGGTATGGAAAAAGGAGGACTGAAATGGAACAATGCTCGAATTGCATGTGACCATGATTACCCCCTACATGTCTTAAAGAAATGCAAAAACGTGGAAGGAAAGGTTTCAGGTTTCCATATCTGGTGAAACTCCGGTTTCCATTTCATAGGTTCACTTTGAAGCTGCATCAGTAACTGACTCTATAGGAACATCCCAGGGTGGTAGTGATTGTCTGGAGACTGTATAGATCACGGAAATTCAATGGCTGATGGCGCTGACACCGGCACTGAGTCACACGTGCCATATATACTGTGGCACCACCTCCTCCTCAGATTTCTCTTTCTTCAGGATGATGTTTATATGGCCCTTGCTAGAGCATTTTTTGAGGAGCTTTTGCACAACTGGCCTGAGCAGGTTCAGCGAGGTGAGCCTTCTAAATTGGAGGAGCGCTTCCTGCCTGGCCCTTACTTTTGCACAGCATGCACACAGCTGCCATTCTTTCCTGATCTTTGTACCACCACAGTGAGTGGTGGTGGGGGGGGGGGACTGATATTTATAATCACTATATAGTATATAATATAATATAATATAATGTAATATATAATTTTATAGGCTTAAATTAAATAAAAACCTAAATATAAAAAATTAGGCTTTATTTTAGCACTTCCATCAGTGAAACAACTGAATTCAGCCTTGTTGTGTCATTTTTGCCCCCCTGAGAGCGCTGTGGGATATGGTATTGTGATTGCATGCAAGTGGAGAGGAGAAGAAATGGTAATAAAGAGATGAAGTTAAACACGGTCGTACATTTCTCTGAAGAATACTTTATTTCTTTTGCAAGTGTAGTATACCTATAAAACTTTGAAAGAAATACCAGGGCGGTAACCTAAATAATATGTTAAAAATCTAAATATGAAATAATTTTTTTTTAATGTGGCTTGGTGACATGCCTGGAGATGGCTCCTGAGATTTGTAGACTAGTGTTTGCCTGTTTAACAAATTTTTCCCCCCACAAAGCCAACATATGGCTTCATCTCTCTCATTAGGCACGAATCCAAATGTTCCCAGATCACCAGTGTAACATTTGGGTTCCCAACAAGGTCCATCGCAGTGGCAGAACCCGAAGTGAAATTGCAGAATTCGCCTGACTGGATTTTGCCGTGCTCAAACAAGCCTGCGCCAAACAGACACCACCATATAAGGCATTTGATTATGATTATGTAATTTGTGTATTAATATAAAATATCCCACTATATCGTAGGCTATACGTACAAATTAATATCGCACCTGTTATTATACAAAACTTTGTACTTGTCATAGAGCAGAAATATTAACGTGGCGTGTGATGTGACACTACTACATGTAGTCATTGCGGTTGTCATGGCCATCATCACAGCCCTACTAGCTTTCCATCTCTCACCATCTTTGGCCTCCTCATGGAAGGCTCGGCTTGTACTGCCTACAAAGCCCAGTAGGACGACTTCTGCGCTGATCTGCAAGTTTGGCGCTGCACATTATGGCTATATTACAGGCCTACCAGGCGAATGTCCTTAAGGACATGGATGAAGGAGATGGTTTGACTCCGGAGGTGGTCAAAGAGCTCTGAAGAGTGATGAAACTCACCGCTCGTGCAGTCGGACGCTCCATGGCAGGTTTGGCCGCAGAGGCGAGACATCTCTGGTTAAACCTGACAGAGATTAGAAAACGGGACAAGAACTTCCTTTTGAACGCTCTGATCTCCCAGTCTGGTCTTTTTGGCAACATGGTAAGCACAGTCGTTGAAAAGTTCTGCACAGCAAAACGACAGTCGGCAGCATTCAAGCAGCTCATTCCACAAAGAGCTTGAGAACCTTCAGATGCTTCAGGCCATCCCAGAGAAAGCTCTCTCCAGTGCCCTAAGGCAGCCCAAAAGAGTGGCAAGCCGGGTTACCCCTCCTCTAGCAGGCTGGGGTGCCCTGCCTTATCCGGTGGCTTGACAGTGCCCCTGTAAGCACATTGAATTGAAGCTGGCGGCTAAGTCCTCCTGGTTTTCAGAACCGCAGGGCCGTCCATGACTTTTCAGTCAGGAAATGGAGGGCAGGCCCCCCAATGGAGTTAGTGTTCAGACCGTCAACCATCTGCCTTTCTCCGTGCCACCCTCCAGAGCCTTGTCGGGTCATATCAGATTTTTCCTATGTTTTTCCCTGCTGCGCACACACTTTAGGGGAATGTTCTAAAGGGTCTGGCCTATGCAGTGGCACAAAGCAATTTTATACCACTCATGTCTCAGTCACTCATGGTTGGGGATGCGAGAGGCTTTCCCCATGCTACTGAGTTTCAGGCAATTCCATCACCCTTGGAGGGCTTCAGAGGCATAGCCACAATGTTGAGTCCTGTTCCGAAGTGTCTCATGCCTATTTTGACCTATGGGGCGGCGTGCAAACTTCTGCCAGGAGTATCTCCATGGGTTCTATGAACCACACAACAGGGGTATACCATCCAGTTTTGGTTCAATCCACCATGCTTCAGTGGAGTGCGCCCTTCCGATGTGAAGATAGATCCCATTTTAGAGCAAAAAGTTCTCTCACTCCTGCAGGAAGTTCCTCCTTTAGAGGAAGTAGATTTTGCAGCCGCTATTTTCTAGTACCAAACAAGGATGGAGGTCTGTGTCCTATTCTGGACCTGCGTCACCAGGACTACACACTTGCAAAGTGCAGGTTCAAGGACTGGTTTGTCATGATATATCTGAAAGATGCTTATTTTCACATTCAGTTCATTCAGAGACACACAAAGTTATTCAGGTTTGCTTTCGGGAGCAAAGTGTTCCAGTTTCAGGTGCTTCCTTTCGTTCTAGCACTGGCACCTCGCACGTTCATACTACATTTGCGAGAGTTGGACCATAGACCGAATTTCCAGAAGAGTGCATTCCAGCATTACTGCATTCCAGCATAAGAAACTTATCATGGTTTAGACCTGTTTTGCTGCATCTGGGCTAGGATGACTTGGCATCATTGATGGAACAATGAATTCTGAATTATGCCAGAAAATTCTAAAGGGAAGTGTCATCTGTCCATGAAATGAATCTCATGAGAAAGTGGGTCATGCAGCCAGACAACAACCCTACAACAGTACACAAGTCATTCTACCAAAGAACGGTTAAAGAAGAATAAAGTTTATTTTTTGAAATGGCCACATCAAAGTCCTGAAATTAATCCAATAGAAATGTTGTGGAAGGACATGAATCAAGCAGTTCGTGTGAGGAAACCCACCAACATCCCAGAGTTGTTCTGAGGAATGGGCTGAAATTCCTCCAAGACGATGTGCAGGACTGATCAACAGTTACCACAAATGTTTAGTTGCAGTTATTGCTGCACAAGGGGGTCACACCAGATACTGAAAGTAAATGTTCACATACTTTTGCCATTCACAGATATGTAATAGTGGATAATTTTCCTCAATAACTGAATGAACAGGTATAATATGTTTGTCTCAAATGATTATTAGGGTTCTCTTTATCTACTTTTAGGATTTGTGTGAAAATTTGATGATGTTTTAGGTCATATTTATGCAGAAAACTAGAAAATTCTAAAGGGTTCACAAACTTTATTGCACCACTATACAGGTATGGCCTAATGACTTGTCTAACTCTAAGCAGACTACATTTAGCAGCTTACTCCTTTTATTAATTGTGCATGGGCAATCTGTGTATGGGCATGGATAGTGATGACTGCCCCTAAAACACACTGTCTAAAATGCTGCAGCAACAAATACCTGCTAGTTAGTTGCAATTTGCATTCTTTACACTGCCATATTCACAATCCTAAAAAGAAGAATAAAAAAGTATTAGATACCTTATTTAACAAATGACATAAGTAAATCAAATTATTTGATCAAATATGACTTACTATCAGTAGGAGGTTGTCACATTCACTTGGTGACGTTCATCAAACTGTGAAAGATTTATATTAGGAGTGGGAACAAGTACTTGTAAGTTCATAGACTTCTTCTAAAGTGCATTTAAACACTCATGAAAACAGATGCTTTTGTTTACATGGTTCTATTGTCTATTTCAATAAGACACACTTTACACTTCTTGCAAGTAATTAAACTGATTTCAGACGAATTTAAAAGGTTTCTTTGGTACCATTGTCTGATCAATATTAAACAAGGGATTGGAATACAGAGAAAACACTTAAAACATAATGTTTTTGCCTTTTATGTGTATTTATCTGTTTTTAATATTTTGTCCAACTGTTCAACTGTTTTTGAATACCTCTAATATTTTTAAGATATTAACTACTTTGTTGTGTTTGTGCATGTTGATGATCATTTAAAAAAAAAAAAGTAAATTAAATCTGGTTTATCATGTTATTCTGTAGAATTTCTGCCTTCTTCACTGAAATTCACCCTTTGACTCAAATGTATGTTAACTGGTGTACTATACAGTAAAAGGTACCATACTGGGCACAAACATAACTGCAGATATATTACTAATGTTTAGCACCAGTATGTATTTGTGCATTATTGATTCTGATTCTGATCCTTTGATTCTGTTAGGTGGTCTTACCTATATAGAGTCTTAGAACAATTTGGTTTCCATAAAAACGACTGTTATCCCCCCCCCCCCCTTTTTTTTTTTTTTTTTTTAAATTTAGGGGAGAGAGTCAACATTATTAAAATAAATATGCTCCCTAGGCTCTTATACTTATTCCAGACACTCCCAGTAAAGATATCAGAAGAACAGTTTAGAGACTGGGACAAATGGATTATAAGATTTATCTGGCAAGACAAAAAACCCAGAGTTCGTTATAAAACAATTCAGATATCTAAGGAAAAGGGGGGATTTAATAATCTTTCAAAGATTATTATGTAGCTGTCCAATTAAAAGCCATAGTTTGCTGGTATAATCCAGGGTATAATTGTAGATGGAAACAGAGTGAATGTTCGCTTTTTTCTGATGTACCAACCCATGCAATAATTGCGGATGAAGATTTATTAAGAACTTATATAAGTAAAGGATATCCATGGATTACTACTACTTTAGAAATGTGGGCAACAGTAATTAAAATGTGTAAATTAAAAGACTTGTGTAAAAAGACGTTTAATGTGTAAATTAAAAGACAAAAAATATTGAGGTGGTGTGCATGCGATACAGATTTTACTCCAAATACAGTGGATGAAGCCTTCATGAACTGGATCAATTATTCTTTTATGAACAATAATATCCTCTTACCTTTCCAGGACTTTAAGAACCATTTTGGGTTGGGTACTCACGACTTGTTCAGATACTTTCAAATAGGATATTAATTCAACTGTAAATAAGGAGAGGAATTGGGCACAAAATGATCTAGTGAAGATATTCTTGTCTGCTTATAAGGCTTCTGCAATTAGTAAAGTAATTTCTAAATTGTATCAGTCTCTTCAATATAATAGATCAGTATCTACCTCTTATGTCAAAACTAAATGGGAGGATCAAGGAAATATGACAATAACAGAAGAGGTTTTGTTAAATACTTGTAAACTTCAATGGGAAACCTCAGGCTCCCACCGGTGGAGATTATCTGCCTGGAAAAACGTAATTCAATTTTTTGTCACTCCAGTGCAAGAGAGTTACAATGAAAGAGGATCTCAGTGTTGGAGACAATGTAACTCCGAAGTAGCAAATCATCATCATATATTCTGGGCATTTCCAGTTATTCATGTATTTTGGAAAGACATCCATAGGACATTAGAGGCTATATTAAAAATTAACATTCCATTCCAATTTAATGTGTTATATTTTGGAAAATTGGATTTTCATGAGACTAATTCTACATATCTATGGAAAATATTTCTGGTAGCAGACAAAAAGGCCATTACTCGTAAATGGCTTCAACCTACTTCACCCACTGGTGATGACTGGAAGGTAATTGTAACTGAGATATAAAAGATGGAAATCCTTACCTTTTCTTTAAAAGTAAAAACAAAAAACAAAAGGGGTTTTATTTTTGGAGAAGACGGAAGGAATTTGTGGACCCTAAGAATTAGTAACTATACAACAGATGTCATCACAAATTGTTGTTGTAAACACTGTAACTGTGTAAATGTGCTATTACATTGTACTGTACCCTGTGTCTTTTAGTTGCAATTCAGGGGTGTCAAATTAATAGGGACGCTAGGGACATGTCCCTACAAATATCCAGTAACTACTGAATTGTAACTAGCAATAATTTTGATCAAACAATTAAAATGCATTTATATAACCACTGTTGTCCATCTGTGTCTTGTGGTTTGTATTTTTTATTTTTTTTTAACCAGGAAAAGTCTCACTGAGATTAATAATCTCTTTTACAACAGTGTCCTGGCCAAAATAGGCAGCAGCACAATTTTTGGTACACAAAAGGTTAACAGATCCCATTCTCTACTACGCGACCCGCCTCCCTAAACCACGTCGCTAATAGGATTGGCTTTGCCGTTTCTTGCTAACGTGTGAGAGGCTGTAGCTACATCCGGTTGTACAAAGTGCCAAAGGTCCTTCAACTAGATGCGCATTATGTAGGCTACCGGTACGTGAGGAAGACACCATCCTTATACCAGCAGTTCTGTTCTGGATGTGAAAATACAGGACAAATCAATCGCCTCTCATACTGATTCAGTGACAGTGCATTTTTTCAATGCGTGACAATCCTGTATTAACGGGATGGTTGCAAGCGTAAACGTTAGTTTGTTTGTGTGTGTGTGTGTGTGTGTGTGTGTGTGTGGGCGCGCGCACGTCGCAGGGGCGGTCAATTGTCAATTGTGGTCAATGTCATAAGCAGCCACTTAGGGCGTCACCATATTTGTGGCTCCGCCCCACCGAATCCAATGAACAGTACCGAGCGACATTTAAAGTTCCTCATGTCTTTTATTACCTCAGAAAAGTTTGTTTCTTTTTGTTTATGTTCTTTTTTTGTGGTTATGCCTATCCACGATGGCTATTTTTATTTTTTAATTTGTGCTAGGACCGGTATTGTGTGTGCATGCGTGTACTTTGACTTGTAAGGTAGCTCCTAATTCCCACCTTTCTTTTTTTGACCACCATCCTGCGTCAGCATGTCAGCATATCACCAAACGCACACACACACACACACACACACACACTCAAACCAGCGGATATTGGGAACTACTTTACAACAAGTCAAAGTGCAAATCACTATAATAATACTTAATTAAGCCATAAATGTAGAGGAAGAGAAGAGGGAAGTGAGGCAGGTGTAAAGGCAGGGTCACAGGTGAGGTCCTAACATATGACATGGTGATATGTTAGTAGTGAGATTCAGTATTGTGACAAATGTTAGGTTGTACTGGGATGTACTGTATGGTTCATCCATGTGTGTTTGAAATGAAAGCTTTGAATAGGAACGTTGTTGTTGTCTCTGTGGACTGCTTTTATGTCCCCACCAATGTCAAAATCAAATCTACACCCAATTTGCTTTCGATAGGTATTACACAGTTTATGTGAAATGTATAGGAAGTCATCTTGACTTAATGTATCCAAATTTTGTACTGCATTTTTGATTCCTATATAGAAATAATGCATTATTATTATTATTATTATTATTATTATTATTATTATTATTATTAATAATAATAATAAAAGTATTTGTGTTCAAAATGTTGTACTTCTCATTTTATCACAGAACTTTGTTGCAATTGTTTACCAGAAAACTGAGCATGTATGTACACCAAAACATGTATTACACAAGCAGAAAGACAAACTGTTTGGGAGTGTTTATCAGGGTGCTAAAAAAAAGTGAAAAATGTATTACCCTGCCTGTGCATTACAAGATAGATAAATATGTGAATGATAAGGGTGTTGGTTTGTTGAGAGTAGGTGTGGAGAGAAGCTACGTGTTAACAGTGATGCACTTCCTCCATTATCCGCTCTGAGAGAAACTCCACCCCGGCCTTCAGCTGACATTACAGTTGCCAGCAGTATTTAAAGGGGCTGAGCCTGATTTATTATTGCACGCTATGAATCATCAACCACTTTCATTCAAAGCCGTGATCACAGAGGTGTTTAGTTCTGGACGTTTCAGGGATCTGATCTGATCTGATGGTACTGGTCCCCTTATTACCGGCTTGGTGAAGACGACACCGCTTATATACCCGAGCAGAAAAAGATGTTCCCCAGCACTATACCAGAAGGACAAGTTGAGCAGGCACGCAAATACTTTAACTTCTTGAAGGTAAGCTCCTGATTTGTGCTGCTTGGCCAGATCCAAACTGAGGAGACTGATACATGGAAGTGTGTTCATTCCCTAGCGGCTATGTTACAGACATCATCCCACCAACAGCACACAGCTCTGTCTGATTGATGCTAAGCGTAAAGCCGCCTTATATTTGCTAAACTGTATATCCAGTGTACATGGGTGCATAGACGTTCTCAGTCACTCTTGTGGACTTTTCTTTTCTGAGTGAAATGTAAAACCTGAACGTTTGAAACTAAAGATTAAAAACAAACAAACAAAAAAAGCTTTGAATGCTAATCAGTCAGAGCAGTATATGGAAGATTGCCAGCTACTTTAGTCATTAGTATAGACAGAAGATTTGGTTTTAAAGCCTCTAGTAATTAAACAGTTACATCTTTTAATTTTTTAAAATTTTTTTTTTTTTAATTTTTTTTAGATTTAAATGACATTTTAGTTTTTCAATTTTTCATCCCTTAGATTTAAGCCCATTTCCAAGCAGGAAGTTCCTTCCAGTCTCTTTAAAAATGCAAAAACGCTGCTATTTTATGATTATGAATCCGTATTGTAAATTTGGTACAAGTGTGATATCGTATTTATTCAGCTATAAAGCTTTTTTTTTTTTTCATTCCTGAACTTCTTACCGACGGAACCTAAACCAATTTAGATTTAAAAACATGTAGTATATTAAGTTATTTTAGTTTTCTTCCTTACTTAAAAAATAAAGTTAGGTCCAACCAGGTGCCCAAAACTCTGAGCTGGTGAAGATGAGGGACTTTGCCAGATCTTTACCGTTTGTTCAGCAAGGTTAAATCTGCACCTGGATTTAAGTTGATCATTTAAAATTCAACCCAATAGAAACCCTTACAGAATTTGTAATGGTTTTAATGGCTATAATGGGAATTGTTTTAATGGTTTGAATGGAAACTGTAATATCCCCGTGGGTCTCTACTGGTAATTTGTTGCCTTCTATTGGTGCCAGGTTATGTCTAGAACCATTAAGGACCAATAATGGTGATGATTTTAATGGTTATGGTTATGGTATTTGTAGTGGAAGCCATTACAATTTCTGTGATGGATTTCTGTTGAATTCCTACTGGAGTTTTTTTCAGCAGGGAATTAATTGATTTAATTCACTTAAAATGATGTCACTTGGGCTAATAACTATAATAACAACAATTAAAACAATAGGCTAACAAAATAACAGACACTAAAGAGAACTGCCAGTTTAAAGAAATGTACCACTTGAGGCTCGTACTGGGTTACAGGTGAGCATCGACTGTACTAAAACTGTTAAATTTATATACTACAGTTTGCAAACCTCTCAAACTTTCTCTGTGTACAACTTTATACTGTACAAAATAAGGAAAAAAAAATCCCATTATCTTCTTTTGTCCAATATCCAATAGAGACCCTTGGGGATCTTGTGAGGATCAGAGGTGATATGTCACGTGGAAATGCATAACTGCACATCTAAACCACCATTGAGACATCCCCAAAGCTTTTTGGCTCACATATACTGAACGGGAGCAGTACGAGATTACTCTCAGTTTCCAGAAATGGGCACTCAACTAAAACATCTTCATGCAGAAGAGTCATGTGATCCAGAGCTTGAGGAAGCAGATATGGGAAGCATAGTGACACCGCAGGCTCAGGCACGTACAGCACACCTTGAAGCTCCTGATGGAGGATGGGGCTGGGTGGTGCTGGTGGCCACCATCTTAGTCCAAGCCATGACCCTGGCCTTCCCATCCTGCATGGGCATCTTCTACACCGACCTTCAGATTCAATTCAATGCCAGCAACAGTGAGACATCCTGGGTGCCATCCATAATGATAGCAGCCCTACATGCTGGAGGTAGTGATATAGGAAAGCAAGAATTCAATAAAAGACACAAGATATCACAATTATTTTTCAGATCTTTTTAGCTGTACCACACACACACACAGTGGGGTCTCCATAAGTCTGACCACTAGTGAAAATGCTTATATTTCGCATCTTTTCTAATTCTGAAAAGTAGAATCTTTTAAATATTTACATGAATTTGAGACTTTTTAGTATTTGTTATGTCCCCGTTTTGCTATCATGACCGTGTTACACATGAGTTTGTGCAAACCCTATGATCCATTTTAGATCAAATCCATAGAAGTGTCTTCTGAACACATGCTTCAGTAGAAGAGATTAGGCATGAAGAAAGTCTGACATTTTGTACAAAGCAGTTAACATGGTTAATATCACACGTTTGCTTAGATTTAAGATCATTGCGATTGCTGAGGATGGTACCACTTAAAAACCATAAGATGGCTTTGGACCTCAATTCATATGAACAGTTACGCTCTGATAGCTTTAGGACTACAATTGCCACAAACAGTTTTGCCCTCAAGTCTCCATCAGTGAACAGTGGATAAGTTCAACAAAACAAACTTCATGTAAAAACTGTAATGAATTTTCCTGGTTACACAATTGCACTATTGACCATGTAGTATTAGCACATTTATAGAGGGGACTTATTTATAATCGTGTCACCCAGATGAGGATGCGTTCCCTTTTGAGTCTGTTTCCTCTCATGATTTCCTCCTCATAGCATCTCAGAGTTTTTTCTTGCCACCATCGCCTCTGGCTTGCTCATTAGGGATAAATTCATACATTTAAAATCTATATCCTGAGTTGATATATTTCTGCAAAGCTGCTTTGGGACAATGTCCGTTGTTAAAAGTGCTATACAAATAAAACTGAACTGAATTTAAATAGGGACCTAGAAATAGTGCAGAATCTTTACTATTAAATATTCAACATATTGGACATTTCCTTTTTGTTTTTAGATATTTAAAAATTCTAAACCCCCTTTTTTATTTTCAATTTTAAATAATAATGAAAAAATCCCAAATTTCTAATGTGGTCTCAGATCTTTAGACCCCACTGTATATATTGAATTTTTTTAAAAAATATTTGTATTGGGTTTGGGCTTTCTAACAAAGAAGAAGCTTTTCCAAACTGGCACAAATTTGCAATCTCATGATGACTGTACTTTTCTAAGAGGTGTCTTTTTATTTATTTATTTATTTATTTATTTTTTCAACATTAATGTGTTAAATGTTTTATTTGATAAGGGATATTTCAAAAGGGTCTTTAATTTAAAGCTGAACATGTCCTTTTACTTAATATATTTATGGATCGTCTCTCAGACATGCCAATTTGTTAGGACAAGTCCTAGCAAATTAAGTATGTCTTGTTGGACAGCTGTTTGTTTGATATTTGCTGATTTGATCTTCACAAGAAGGACTATACAGAATGTACAATTCCTTCAATTAAAGGATAGTGATAACATTTAGATTAGTTTTTGTTAGCTCTGCAGGAAACATGAAAAGTTTTTGAATTCCTGCTTGTGCGCAGAAAGAATATCGGATTATAGTGTTTAATCCTCCAGCTTTGTACTAGTTCCCCTGTCGTTTCAGATGATTGTTTAGTGTTGTGTTCTGACATTTGACTTTTCCTCCTCAGGGCCCTTGTGCAGCATATTCGTGGAACATTTCGGCTGCAGGGCAACAGTGATGATGGGGGGAGTCTTGAGTGGATTAGGGATGGTAGCCAGCTCTTTTACACATTCCATCATTGAGCTTTACATTACTGCAGGAGTAATAACAGGTCTGTGCATATTCACCCCTAAATTATTTATCTAATTAGATCATTATATCTTATTTTATTTAGTCACGCTGAAAAGCTGTTTTGCAACACATCCCCTAGCCAGCATAATCAGTTGTGGCACTAGATAAAACAATTATTTCTATAATTCAGAGACTTTTAAATGTTAAAAATGCATACCGTATATAGATATTTTCTCTCTCACACAGGTCTAGGTTTTTGTTTCAGCTTCCAACCTGCAGTCACCATCCTTGGTCACTATTTTGTGCGCCGCCGTGCCTTCGCCAATGGCATGTCATCCACGGGCACAGCTCTGGGCCTGTGCTTGCTGCCCTTCCTGGGTCACTACCTACACAGTGAACTGGGTTGGAGGGGGAGTTTCCTTGTGCTGGGTGCTGTGCTGCTTAACTGCTGTGTGTGTGGTGCTGTCATGAGGCCCCTGGTGTCACGGAAACACAAAGAAGTCAAAGAAAAGAAAAATGGCACCAAACCACTGGCTGAGGAGGGCTTTAAAGAACAGATGTGGGTGGCGTGGAGGAGTTTAATGTCCTCTTTCCATCGCCACATGGCCTTTGACCTGTTTTGCAGTAACCAGCGCTTTCGCGTGTACGCACTTGGCATTACATGGATGATGTTGGGCTTTGTGGTGCCGCTGATTTTCCTCGTACCTTATGCTACAGACAATGGCATTGAGCGGAGTCGGGCTGCCCTGCTGCTCTCTATCTTGGGCTTTATCAACATCTTCGTGAGGCCGCTTGCTGGCCTGCTCTTCAGCCTTCCCTGGTTCAAAGGCCGCCATGTTTATGTATTTTCAAGTGCATTGCTACTGAATGGACTGAGCAACAGCATCTGCTGTATTGCGCCCACATTTCCAGTACTCTTGGCTTATGTGCTGACTTATGGTCTGTCCATGAGCGTGGTGGGCACACTGATGTTCACTGTGCTCATGGACATAGTGCAGATGAACCGCTTCCCCTCAGCACTTGGTTTGCTTGCTATCATGGAGAGCGTCACGCTGCTGATTGGACCGCCTCTAGCAGGTAGGAATAGTAATAACTGAGTGTATGTACGATTGCCAATGAGTGCGAACGTAGGCCAAATCCTTTATAAGGTATATTGCATTAATCATAGTGGTGTTCATCAGGGACGTGCATGTGTCTTTTTGAAAATGGTTGCACTTATCCCACCTTTTCCATTTTTTGATGTGATGCAAAATCAGATCTCTGAGTATTGACAGATGCCCAATACTAAGATCAATATCTGATGCTGACACCATCTTAGTATCTGAGCTGAATCATTGCAATGTTTTGTCACCAAATTATGGAAAATATCAGCAGATATGATTGCTCATGTTCTATGTTCAATGTAAGATCTGTTTGGAGTCACTGAACGCATACGCGCAGCAGAAAATATCTCAAATTCAATCTAGTACTGATCCAGCACTATAGGTCCAGAGCCAATACTCTTTATCAGATCTTCTTTTTAGACAGAATTTAGTTTGCAAAAATGACAAAGGGGTGGATGTACAGTATAAATATGCAGAGCCATATGAATGTGTGGTGGTAATTATCAACACCCTGTGGCTTTGTTTTAAAGTGGAGGCCTACATTTCATAAAATGTACCTTTAGGTTTATTTTGACAAATTAAGCAACATATTGCAACCACTATGGTATTATTAATTATATTCCAGACACTCAACTTTCTCTATGTTTGCTGTCCTTTTTTGTCAAAATGTCCATCCATCCATCCATTTTCTGTAACGCTTATCCTACACAGGGTCACGGGGAACCTGGAGCATATCCCAGAGGAGACACCCTGGACGGGTTGCCAACCCATCGCTGGGCACAAATGAGCACACACTCACACACCCATACACACACTACAGACAATTTAGAGATGCCAATCAGCCTACAGCATGTCTTTGGACTGGGGGTGGAAACTGGAGTAAACGGAGGAAACCCCCGAAGCACAGGGAGAACATGCAAACTCTGCGCACACAGGGCGGAGCCGGGATTTGAACCCCCAACTCCGGTAGTGCGAGTCAAACATGCTAACCACTAAGCCCACCGTGCCCTCTTGTCTAAATATCATTGATTCTTTTAATTTAATTGATAAACTACACCGGACCATTTTGGTGAAAAGTACTGTAAGTAATCCCTTCAGAGACCTCCAATATTTTATGAATAGAAAATGTATTCATCCAGTATTAGTTTAGCCATACCTCTAACGTTGCTGAGTAATTAAATCTGGCCAGTTTCCTTGTTCCTTCCACTCCCATGACCTTGATTTTATCTATCCACTGGGTTCATAACTGTTTGTTATTGCACGAAACTCCCTCCAACCCTCCCATTGTTGCTTAAGGAAGCAGTTGGTTTTCATACAGAAGCTCTGACAAAGCATAAATCGGATCTAATTATGTCTAATCATCTGTACTAGTCTGTTTGTACTTGGGAGCAATCAGAGACAATGAAATGTTCTTTGCGTGGAAAAAGTTAAATCTACAAAGTAGATCTCGGGTGGTGCCAGGGCTTCAGGCTCTCTTGACCTGGCGTGTGAGATTGACTGGACAGCTGGTACGCTTGTGTAAGTAACAAGCCAACTCGAAATGTCAAACATGCAACCCAACACTGTTTAGCCTCTGCATAATAAACTCCCTCACTTCTGCATATCACTTGGGAGACACTTACAAATGTGCTCTCAGTGATATCTTTGTGGAAATTTGACCTGTTGCATGTATTTGTAATTGATTACTCACTGTTATTTGTACAGTCGGTCTGTTGATAGTCACCACATGACGTAGCTTAACCTATCACTGGCTGATAACACTCAGGTCAAGTACAGAATGTTTGTCCAGTATGTCACACTTTAGGCCGAGTTCCAGTATTAACTGCACCGTTTATACTGAAAAGGTATTCTGATCTTTATATCACTCAAATCTGTTTGTCTTTTCTGTGGTTCAGGCAGCCTTGTGGACAGCACTGGTCTGTACATGTATGTTTTCCTCGCCTGCAGTATCACAGTGGTCTTATCAGCTTTGTTTCTCATGGTGTCTTTCTACTTGCTGGACCGCCGTGACACAGCACTTAAGGATGCATCATCGAATCAAGTGTCAACAGTTACACCGGAAGTTCTCATAGTGTGTGTAGGGGGAAAGGTCAAGGAACCTGTAAAAGAAACTGAATGCACCACAACTGTATGAACCGAGTACATTGACAATCAACATCTGTGTTAGATGAATGAAACATATGCACATAATTTGAATACAAATTGATTTATTTTCAAGGTTTATTATTATATCTGGGGCATTTAACAATAACACCAATGATATACACTTTAAGCTTGTTTAAAGATATGATGTGTATTTGTCAGATTGTGAGGGTTATATTGCTTTACATTGCTAGATCAAGCTTTGTGTTACACTATTACACATTTCTAAGCATGTTCGTTTTTTTATATGCTATTTTACAGTACACTTGCCAATATGACATTTATCAATGGCTGTTGACCTGAATCTTATCTTTCAGAATGTTAATGATCACATTACCTTATTGGATATTGCACTGTTTCCAGCAGTTCGTCAGAGCGTTTTGGGGTTTACTATTCTTTATGTTGTTTACGTGTTTATTTGTGTACTGCACCCCATTCTGGAACATTGCCAGTACTGCAGTGCTTCTAGGTCTGCACAAATGGAAACCAAATTTAGTCTGTGGCTGTAGTACCCTGGTCTGTTTTACATTATCATGCTGTTATTACATTTTATACAGTTATCATCTGCACATAGTCAATCAGAGTAGACAAAGTTCATGTCTCTTAGATTTCTTCACATTACATGTCCTTTACATGAGCTGTATATTATAAGCACATACTTGTTTTACAGCTGAACGTTAGCTAGAGTCAGATTGTGCGTGCTTCACTGTTAATGCCTTATCTAATGCTATCAGGGAACTGTACACAAATCAAGTGCCGTATGAATGAAAATATTTATGTATTCCCAGAGCTGTTCATCTGCACTGTACACCAAAAGTCCTGCTGGTTCTAGTATATTTTTACAGAGTATATACATATTATACACAATATATTGGTCTATATATAAAATATTGGTCCTGTTGCCATTGTTTAACACTGTGTACATCTATAGATTGTATAAGGTCATATGTTATTTACAAGTCTTCTTTTCAAATAAATACTCTGTTTCATTTCGAATAAAAAAAGCTTATTTCAGTTCAAATTGAGTTTTGCTTCCACGTAATTGAAATTGTACACTATGAGTCTGTCATCAATATGGAAATGATATCAATTCTTTAAATTCTTTCAGAAGAATTTAGGCTTGAAGAGAGAGGACATTATCAGACCAAGGATAAACAGATGCTTTCTCCATGGTAGACATTTAAAAAAAAATCTGTAATATCTGTAAAATTCAATCTTATCCAGGATGTGTTCGGGCCTTGCACAGTGTTCCTGGGATTGGCTCCAGAGTCAACATCAACCACCACCACCAGCACAGTAATAATAATAATAATCATCATCATCATCACCATCATAAAAATTCTGGTGTGTCCGGGACGGTTTTTTTCTGTCTCAGTTCTACCTGCTCCTGAAGGAATTCTGACCAATTCCTTCTACTTCCACAGACACTCTTGACCAATCCTATTTGCACTTACAATTATTATTCTTCACACCTGCCATGATATTTTCTGACCGACTTAGCTGGTTCAATTTCTCATCACATTTAACCAAATTAGCAGGCAGCACCACCAGTGTCTTACACTGTCTTGTTAATGAATGTGCTGAACTTAACATCTGACCAATGACTCCTTCAAGAAAGTAAACAATTGCTCCTCTGACTTTTTGTTGGCTCCGAGTCCTGATACAAATCTCTGACCCGTTCAAGGGGGAAAAATGCATGTATGACCATTAATCATGTTTTTTGATGGTGGTGGTCATTTTTAATATCATTCTGTTATTCTGTCCACTGTTTTAATTGAAATTGGCAAATTGCTTTGACTTTTACTTTGATAAAAAAAAAAATCTGACTTTTATTTTGAAGCCTAAAATCTACCGACTACATAATGCAGCCTAGCGGTCGTCCTCTAGTGGCTGTTTAGACACTGACACTGTTTACACCCGTCGCAGAAAAATTCAAACAGGTTAAAGTGATATTAGTGTTGACATTATAATGAAGTCATAATACGAAAACATCCCCATTTCAGTATTTGGAATTTTTTATTTAATGTAAATGAATGCACTAGGCTGTGTGTTTGCTTCTCGTTCAGCTGTAGGAGAGTCATGTTAGTGCACTTCTGAAAGTGAAAGTAAAACTACTGACGGAGAAGGGAAGGAAGCGTTAAGGTTTAGCTGTAAGCTGCTCGAATCTTGGTGAGCGTCATTTGTTTTTGTTGCTGTTATTGTTGATTTGACCATGTTCGTGCTGATTTTTGTTGTTCACCAGGACAAGCTGGTTTTAAACCAGTACACGTTGTGTTTTTACTGGTCACTACCAAGTATGCCTCTACTGGTTTAGCTGCTCTTCTAATATGGCCTTGTTTACTCATCAGCTAAACCAGCAATAAGACCAGCATCACCCAGACTACCAACTAGCTAATACTGGTTTTAAATAGGGTTGTTGTTGTTGTTGTTGTTTTTTTTAAACATTTGAAGTTTTTGGCATGCAGAATGATTAGGATGTCTTTCAGAGAGCATTACAGGTATGTATTCATTTCTCTTTGTTTTTCAGGGAAGAGTTCACTTACATTCAAGAGGAACTATGAACCAAGCAGCTGTTGCATGCTGAAAGAGCCACCAGAGTCTCCGTGGCAGTCCTGGGATTTGAAATCATCTCCTGATCACTAGCTCATGATGGCTGGCCCGGCTTTAGGCTCCGCATGGCGTGCATACGGAGCTCTCCTTTTCCTCGACCTGATCCTCTGGCTCTCCCTGTTGACCGCACTTCTGTGCTCTCAAGGGGCTTTGCTCGTCAACCTGACGTGGCTGTGGGCTTTCAGGGCTTTCAGCTGGATTCTGCTTCACATAGTCAGTTCAGCCAGCCTGGACAAGACCATACACAATCTTCTGAAGCCCTGGGTAGCGTTACTGTGTTTTGCACCTCCTGTGTTTGATATGGTGCAAACACTAGTTCTAGGAGGGAGGTGCGGCTTTAGTCCTGTGCCTGTGCCCTCCATGGTGGTTTTAACTGCAGTGATTGGCACTCTGGTCCATCTGATGTGGGACAAGGCATTCCCTAGTAAAAAGGTGAAGAAAGAGCAAGAAGCCAAGGTCCTCCTGATGAGAGTGATTCACTACTCAAAACCAGACTACCTTCACCTCGGGGCGGCGTTTTTCTTTCTCATCTTGGCTGCGTTATGTAAGTTTAACACCCGTGCTTGTTTGCACTTCTTCACGTGACTCTAATTTTAATGTCTGAGCCTAACATAGTGATTTGAAACGCACATGTATTGCTTGAATATACTATACAACAATATAGCATGTGGCAGTGTGTCCAGTGTAACGTTATTCCTCCTTTTCAGTTGAGTCGAGTATTCCGTACTACGTGGGTAAAATCATTGATGGTTTGAGTGGAGAATACAAGCACGACAACTTCTTGTGGGCCATTGCATGCATGTCATTTTATTCTTTTGGAAGGTAAATGCATGTTGCATTCCTCTGTTGATATCGTTGTCTTTTTGAATTTGTACAAAACTCACAGTGTGTTTTTTAATTCTTAGTTCTATGTTCACTGGCTTGAGAGGAGGCATGTTCATGTGTAGCCTGAGCAGACTAAACAAGAGAATTCGGCACATGCTGTTTCAGAACCTGATCAAACAGGACATCTGCTTCTTTGAAGAAAATAAACCAGGTGATGTGCAATATATAAATAGTTGATCCTGAAGCTGCTGCTGATTTTCTTAGTTGCATTTTCAAAGAAAACTTGCTCAAATGAAATCGCTCTTACAGGAAGCTTGACATCGCGGCTGGTTTCAGACACTGATAAAATGGGCCGCTCTATCGCCATGAATTCGAATGTGCTCCTGAGGAGTCTGGTTAAGACGTGTAGCATGCTTGTGCAGATGCTCAGCCTGTCCTGGCAGCTCACACTCCTTACCTGTGTGGAGATGCCTCTTCTCGCTGTGCTACAGAACCATTACAGCATTCACTACCAGGTAATTGACCTTCTCTCCACATATTTAGTCAAAGATTTGGATTCTAATAGTTTTCCCATGCTTCCCTTTAAAAAAAATTCAAGATCTGATCAAAATCAGTTGCATAAAGGAAAAGCTTCATCACCAGGTCTTCTGTAGTAGAATGACTGTTTTGTAATTTTAGTTTAATCATCCCACTATCATTCTGTCCTGATGTGCAGAAAACATCGAGGGAACTGCAGGACTGCATGGCTGAAATTGAGCAGTTGGCATCTTCTGCTATCAGGTCTATAAAGACGGTGCGGAGCTTCAGGGCTGAGGCTCAGGAGCTGAAGAGGTACCAGGAGGCTCTGGACAGGAAGCTTAAGATACTGAAACGCAAGGGCATTTTCAGTGCAGTCCACCTCCTTCTGCGTAGAGTGAGCCACAACATACATTACACACTATGGCATTGTGCATACGACTGGTTTTAATCCCTCACCCACCTGTTCTCACAGATACATTATATAGCCAAAAGTTTGTGGACACCTGATCATCAGGCCCATATGTACTTCTTCCCCAAACTAATGTCCCAAAGGTGGAAGCACACAATTGTTTAGAATGTCTTTATATGCTGACCTCAAACCACTGAACACCTTTGGGATGAACTGGAAGCCTGTCTGCACCCCAGGCCTCATGGCCTGAGATCAGTGCCAGACTTCATTAATGCTCTTTTGGCTGAGCGAGCAAATCCACACAGCCATGTTCCAAAATCAAGTGGAAAAAAGAGTTGAGCTTATTGTGATAGCAAAGGGAGACTAAATCTGGAGTGGGACGTTCAATAAGATACGAGTGTGATGGTCAGGCGTCCACAAACATTTGGCCATATAGTGTATCTGGATCACTCCCATCTGCTCCTACAGTTACTCCTGATTGAAACTGTCCATGATATTTCTAATGAACTCTAATGATGAGCAACAGTTCATACACTTAATATGCATGATGAATACAGCACATGGGCTATTATAGACTGTTGTAATACCTGAACAGCTACTGATGTGTTAAGTTTAATTGGGAGCCTTAAAATGATCCAAAAATATGCCTTTTTTTAATACACCAATCAGTGCACATAGCCGTTTGAACATCTGCCAGGCTTATCATTCTGTTGCTCTGAAATAGCATCATGAATATATTATTATTATTATTATCATCTTTTTAATAATTAGCAAAATGAGACAAATGTCTTACCTTTTTATTTAAAGCAAGAGATGTAATGGAATTTTGCACAGAACAGTATTGGAAATGTTGCTGTTTTGCTGAAACTTTCTTTCCTGACCAAAATTGACACATATCTGCAATATTTTTTAGCTCCTTGGGACCTTAATCCTGATGCACACCTATTATTTACAGTCTAGTCTCCAGACACACTCACTTCATTTTTGTATCCCTGCATGTCGTATTAGTCTGCAGTGCACAGTTCAGTGCTGTTGATAATAATGGTGATTCCTCATGTTTGAGTCAGTGTGTGATGAACCGTAGCGCTGCTTTTGTCCTGTTGTAGTGTCTAACGGTGAGCTTGAGGGTGGCTATGCTGCTTCTTGGTCGGCGCCTCATCATCTCGGGTCAGCTAAGCAGTGGGAGCCTCCTGGCTTTTGTGCTGTATCAAAAAGACATGTTGACCAACATGAGGGTGAGTTTAATAATCTGAACTGTTTAACCACAAATGTTGCGAGTTTCTTCTTCTGGGTGTTGTAGGCCCACTACTAGATTTAAACAAAACTCTTAAGTGCGTGTGTTTCTTTGGTTTTCTCAGCAACTGGTGTATGTCTATGGAGACATTCTGAACACAGTGTGGTCAGCAGAGAAGGTGTTTAAGCTGCTAGACAGAAAACCGAACATGCGCGAAGCAGGCGAGTGGATACCTGAGAAACTGGAAGGAAGAATTACCTTTGATAACGTCACCCTCTCTTACCCATCCCGTCCTGAATGGAAAGCACTTAAGGTCAGTATTTTTTGGAATTTGGAAAAGGTGTGTGGGGAAAAAATAATAAGAATAGGGCAGAATTGCCAAAGTAACCGCTCTGACCTCACATATTAATAACCTGTTAAACCCTTGTGTCAGTCTGTGAATATAGAGCTGAGTCCGGGGAAGATGACAGCATTGGTTGGCCCATCTGGTGGAGGTAAAACCTCTTGCGTCAGTCTGCTGCAGAGGTTTTATGAGCCTCAGCAGGGCCATGTGCTACTGGACGGCGCACCACTTAATGAGTACCAACACCAGTACCTGTGCAGCCAGGTGAACACTGTAACCCAGACACTGATGTAATAGATACAGAAACTGAATATGTAGCAAAACCTCTTGAAATGATCCATCACAGTAAATGGCAGTAGTCCTGTCCGTCTGTCAAAATACACTTGAAACTAGTGATGTATTTGGTTTTTAAATGAGTTGAACTAAAGTGTTTAATGTGATTTCATCTTATGACAGATGGCAGCTGTGTCTCAGAACCCAGTGCTGTTCTCTGGCTCTGTGAAATACAACATTGCATATGGCCTACGTGACTGCACCATAGAGAAGGTGGAGGAGGCAGCGAAGAAAGCCAACGCGCATGACTTTATATGCAGATTGGACAAAGGCTATGATACAGGTGAAAATTTCAGTTTGTTACGAGATTCATCATTAACAAAGCATTTAGTTGATTTGACATTAAAGGTGTTACACTAGCAATGTTACTGTGCTGCAGATGTTGGAGAGTCTGGTGGGCAGCTGTCCTCAGGACAGAAGCAGTGTATTGCTATAGCTCGAGTGTTGATCAGAAATCCAAAAATCCTCATTTTGGATGAAGCTACCAGCAACTTGGATATCAACACTCAGCATGCGGTACCTGCCTTCACACTTCATAAAACAGCTCCAATCACAGCTATCGGTTCTCACTGACAATCTTTCACACAGATTAAAGCAGCTCATAAAGTTGAATCCTAAAGCCACAAGCCAGAATAAAGAGCAGGCATTATTATACAAGTGACACAACAGAAAAACCTCACACTCCTGATCACCTGACAATGCCACAGCCATCAAGAGAGCGTAATGGCTCTCTGCTCTATTAGTAGGTAGCATGGTGTTTCTCTTTCCCCTGTCAATCAGAGTGGTATTTATGAGCTCATGTATGTGGAAGAGGGCAGTTGGCACTTTCCTGTGAGTGTGCTCAGCAGCTCTGTGATGGTACATAAGCAGCAGTTCAGAAAGATATGGACGGTGGCCTTACATGTCTTGGAGGAAGTACATTTTAGCCCGGACCTTCTTTGAATGGTAGCTCTGATTGGTAGCCATCATGTGATACAGCTAGTGGTTAAAAAATTATTACCAGTTAAAAAAGATTGGTCTCTGTACAGTATCTATAAAACATTTCCCTTGGGCTGCATAAAAGCTCAGAGATTAGGACATAGAATCAGCTCAAATTAACCTCTGGGTTGACAGATGTCAGTTTGAAGGCTATATTCAGTTCTGAACCATAAATTCAGTATGAGGAGAAGTATAATATTTGCTCACTCCTTTTCCCACTCAGGTTCAGGAAGTCCTCTCTGGCTCAAAGAGTCAGACAATGCTGGTGGTCGCTCATCGTCTGCAGACTATCGAGAGAGCCGATCACATCATCTACATGGAAGACGGGATGGTCATGGAGCAAGGAACGCACGAGCAGCTTATGGACAAAAGAGGACGATATTTCCATCTTAGGGAAAAACTGTTTGCAGTGGATTCAGACCAAGACTGAGCAGATTCATTACCATTAAATATGAATTTGCAAGCATCAACTATATGTGGAAGTAATAAGATCAATTTAAAACAATTATTTCATAATTGGTATTATACTAGTGGATAAATCAAATAACCCAGCTGCCCAGGACAATTGGGGATT
This sequence comes from Ictalurus furcatus, assembly GCF_023375685.1. Classification (NCBI taxonomy): domain Eukaryota; kingdom Metazoa; phylum Chordata; class Actinopteri; order Siluriformes; family Ictaluridae; genus Ictalurus; species Ictalurus furcatus. The sequence continues at coordinate 16,397,157 of NC_071267.1, forward strand.
ATGTATCTGCTTATGAATTTCTATTTTCCGGCCATCAAATTCCTCATTTGGCTGTTGCTATAACAGTCACCAGCAATTATCATACCCATTCATAAACCAAAGAAAAGTCCCTGCATAGCTTTAGTTGCTACGCAACATTTTAATTTCATGTACTTTTCAATATAAACACACTCCTCTTTATTCTATTACTGGTGGGTTGAGTCAATCTGGTAGTGCATCAGCCAATTTTTGACTATTCGACTACTGATTATTATTTTTTTTTATCTGTTTAAGTTCCTCAGGGGTGGGGGCACTCAAATTAATGCTGTAAGCATGCTACGTATTCTCTAAAAATCTCAAAAGTGTTGCTCGTATTTTTTCTTACTTTTTTTTAGTATTGTAATTTACATAACAAATTACAATCAATTTTCTAGAGGATAATATGACTATTATTACAGAATGTGAAACCATCAAGCTGCATATAAATATGCTCTCATATAAGTGATGATTATTGTGTTTTCAAAAAAAACCATTGGACAAAAAAAACAAACAGATGAATTGATTTGTCCACAATTTTGTTAACACTAATGAGTCATAAACCATCAAAATTTGCACTGTGCTTCGTTTAAGTAGACTCAAGGTTGCGGGAGACATTTCTGATGTGGATTCTCTCAGTAATAGTTGTGCATTAAAGCATATCTGTGATTTAAGAACAGCAAAATTTAGATGCATTTGAACCATGATGTTATAGGAAGTAGATCATGTTTGAGCATTTTTCTTCCTCACACTCAGAACTAACAAGGTGTGTATTATCATTATTTGGAAGCAAAATCAGCTTAGGACCGGACGTGTTAGCTTGCTACAGCATTTACAAGGAACTGTCACAAAATCTCTGTATGAAAAACCCACATACAGCTTTTCTCATTCATATATATATATACATACACACACACACACACACACACACACACACACACACACATATATATATATATATATATATATATATATATATATATATATATATATATATATATATATATATATATATATATATATATGTATATATGTGTGTGTGTGTGTGTGTGTATGTATATGTATGGCATAAGTTTAATGCATGAACTTTCTGCAGCATTATAGTTAGCCTGCTATGACAGTAACGGTTTTCTGAGGGAAATGATTCTAGGCTCATATTTCAGAAAGATCGACTTTGGTTTGAATAATGGAAGTAAACTAAATCTTTATGGATTATACATTGAAACCCAAGGTTTAAATGTGTAAGAAGAGTAATAATAAATGTGTGAGAACAAAAATAAAAACTATTGAAAATCATTATGTATTATAATAATAATAATAATAATAATAATAATAATAATAATATAAGAATGTTGTACAAGACATCACTTTATTTTGTTTAAAAAAAAAGGCAGTGGTCAAGTTGAGATACAGACAAAAAATAGAGCCATAGACTGTATAAAGCCACATTAAAAATTATATAAATATAATTTTTTTCCAAAATTTGAAACCCATGTACATCTTTGCTTATGTACATTGCTCCCTAGAATAACCAAACTGATTATTATATTATGAATGAGTGTGTGCATTCACAGAATGACAAATGGCTTCTCTCTTAGTTGCAAGTAGAGGTGAAACAGTGATTCTGACGTCCTCCTTGTCTTCATAACTCGATCAGCTGGGTCACGAAAATCCTGCAGGTCCTTATATAGATGCTGAAATAAACTGGCTGTTAGTATGTGACCGAGTCCCCCTGCAATTGTCTTGCTAAGACTAATATGGCTAGTGATCTCAGCATGTGTCAGTGGACATGGGATATGATTAGATGTGGGTTTTACCTCCATATGCCGAACAGCCTCACACAAGCGCTGTCCTCTGAGCTCTGCTGGCTTCTCCAGTTTCAAGGCAGCATCCTTCAGAAGGGCCTGAAATCATGAATCATTACATTAACTGTATAAGTAGGCTTGATTTACACAATGAGGAGATTTTTTCTTTTCTCGTGTGTATGTGCACCTGAACACGTCGCAGGACGGCATGATGTAATCCACACACTGCAGAGATGGAAACACTCTCTACCCGAACCTCCACAACAGACAGGGGTCCTTCAGCACGAAAGTCACTCAATATGACCTGCAGACATAGACAGACCATAATAGTACAATAATAGTAATAGCAATTGTACAGTAACCATAGTAAGACATAACCCCAATAAATGGGTTATATGAGGTTATTTTGTAATATTATTTGGTAATAATGAGCTGGTGTGGAGTTTTTAATCAGATGTTTATAGAGGTTTTTTGACTAATAAAAACTAGTGCGCATTAAAACAGGCTGAAGTAGAATGAGGAATATATTAATACAGTAGCAACTAAATCGAACAGCAGACTGCAAGGGGATGCCAGTAAGCTGTAACAGGATAAAGAAATGTCCCTCTAGAATTCACCTTTGATTTCAGTGTTTCTTTTTAACCAATGTTTACCTTGGGTTATTCATGTCCCACTTTTTTTGTAGTTTTGAGCCAGGTCAGTTTGTCATTAGTCTGCTAATCTTTATTTGCCTGGTAAGTTTATTTATCCGTTCTTTCTGTGTGTCCACCTGTTTGCTTGGAATCTACAATTTAGTGGGGGACGTGGACAACTTGTGTAGGTGCTCTCTCTCTCTCTCTCTCTCTCTCTCTCTCTCTTTTTGAGGTAGTAGGATTTTTGAGAGACTGGGCATGAGTACACAGCTTCACCACCACCTAGAAATTCCACATTACGCTATGCTTGCATTATATACAAAATGCTAATATAAGAAAATAAGAGTCATTGGTTTGGTGGGAGCAAAAGATACTGCTATTTAACAAAAAACAAAACAACCCACAGATTTTTCATGGCTCTAACCAAGTTACAGTTTTAGCACATGACCTGAGGTTTATACACATACAGTAGATGCTACCTCGCTGCAATATATCCTTCACCAAGTATGAACACAAGAACAAAAGCATGTTTGCATGCACACATAGTACTAGGGCTGGGTGATATATCGATATAATATTAATATTGTGATAAATGATTATGCGATACACTTTTCTGAGATATCATTGGTATGGTGATTTAAAAAAAAACAACATTTTTAATAATTACAAATTAAAGGGTACTTTTTTAAAAACTTAATCTTCTTTGTCTTTGGAGGCATTTTAAAAAAGTAACATCAAACTAAGGTTTTTTTTTGTTTATTTTACTCCTGCTTTGCAGACAATTTGTTAGCTAAATTATATATTGTATCATGGTATGATATTTTTGTCATATTGCCCAGCCCTGCATAGTACCGTAATACCAATAGAGCAATCCATGACGGACTACAAAAGGCAAGACATAAAAAAAAAGATGGAATACAACAACAAAGTAAAACCTATCCAACAAAAAACGTTTTTTTTTTTTTTAAATACAACTGGAACAATATAAAATAACATGCAATGCTTCTCAAATTCTACTGATTTGCTATGTTAACCACTTCTTAGATGTTTAATTAGCAGACTGTCTGTCAGTTGTGAGTAAAAACTACTAACCAGACGTACATAGCACAGGAGGTGGAATTTGTCATGCAGTCATGTTCTGCATTGGGAATAGTACATTACAAGGAAACCAAAGATCAAATCTCTAACATTCAATACACAAGCATACCTCTTTGGTCAGCAGTCTGACCGCCTGTCTGTCTGGCCCTTTGGCACACACAACTGGACTCTGCACTACCTCTTGCCCCTCTGTCTTAGAAGTTCCACACAGCAGCCATTTGAGCACGGAGATGCACAGAGGTGCACTGCTACAGTCAGGTAAGCTGAGCAGGTTCCTCAGGAGCTCCGAGGATATGTGGATTGCTACTGTATGTGGAGCAGCAGTCGGCATTACTGGCTCATTGGTGTGAATTTGTCTGGAGCTCAGGAGCATGCGAGTGGCTTCCCAAGTGCTGATTTGTTTGGGAATATGATCACCATTTGGAGTTGGCTCTCCTATCCTTAAGGCATCTAGCCAGTCCAATGTTAACGTGTTCAGAGACAGACAGATGCTGCCTGTGTGTGTAATAAGCTGAGATAGTGAGGTGTCACTGGTTGAGAGCTGTCTGTATTCCTCTGGGTTAAATAAAGACTGTAAAGTGTACACAAGCGAGCAGTAGATCTGCACCGGGAGAAATAAGTCCCCGTCACGTTCGAGAGGTAACGTCACTTCAGCTTTTTGACCACCGTCTAATTTCATCAAGGCAAAGGAGTAGGTTCTAGATGAACCCCCTGCACTGACAGAAAGACTTGGCTGCACTTGAAGACAAAGAGTCCATCCTTGGTCTAAGGCACAAGAACTTTGGTTTTCCAATATGCAAGTGAGAACCAAAGAGTCTTTCTGAAGTAGCGTACTCCATTTGGCAGCCCCATGACAGCTGATTGTAGGCTGGCGCTCACACACCTCTTGGTCAGTCTTCTGACAGTTTAAAAGCAAGTGACAGATGTTGAGAACGTGGTTCAAACGCTTGAGTGTGTTATTCTTCAATTCCAGCTGCTGTTTCTCTAATGTTGCTCTGAAAAATTCAGTCAATTCAGTTTTGTCAAAATGGTGTCAGTTGTTTTTTTTTGTACAAAGCATCTCAAGTTAAAACCTTAAAATAATCTTACCTCTCCCAAACATTTCCAATACCAGCCAAGAGGTCTTTGATTTTCTGCCCTGCTTGTGATGAAGCCAGTCTAGACATGTTAGCTTTGTCGGAGTCCTGAGGGAGGGTCACCTGAAGAAGTCTCCCACTGAGAGACACAGCCAGAAGCTGCACACTGCCTACAATTCATACAATGCACAAAGTTAAGTGTAAAAGTGTGTACACCCATACTTTGAACAGGTAAATCTGATAAATTTGATGCAAGGTTTTACTACAAGGAACAAAAATGTCTAAAAAGCCTATGTTAATATATTAATTGTAAAAATCTAATGATATTTCTGAAAGTGATATAAATAAAAGGTCCATCTTTTTGTTTTGTTGTAGGTCTTGTGGCAGCTATCTGTCTTGGTCCCATTTGACTTTCCACAGCAAACTGCAGTTTAAACTTTTCAGGTCAAAATAAACAAGTGGTAATTATTTCAAGTCCACCTTAATGAGACACTATCAAATGAATTAACTATAGCAGGGGTATTCAACCAAAATGTATAAAAATGTCCAGTTACATAAAATTCATTGCTTATAAAAGGTCTGAATAAGCAACTAACATGACTAAATGGCAACTATAATTATATTTTAATGCTTAGTTATTAAAGTCCCCACGAAATCCAAATGGAAGTTTTGTGGATTTTAGTATAAATATGTTAGCCTTAAGGTTATCTATAAGCTAGTGTGCTCCAAAACAATGACAAAATTTGCATTTAGAAAATATATGCATTCAAAATTTACTGTCTCCCTCTCTACCACCAATAAAGATCAACAATTTTGATGAGATCATTCTGCACTTCAGCTTCTCAGAAGAAGCTCACTAGAATCTGAGGTGTCCTGCCCCCGACAGCTGCAGGTTTCCTGGTTTTGAGGTAAGCTAAACACTATTGGCCATTTAAAAAGGGGTAGGGGCCATTCAATATGTCCCACCCTGACTTCCTGTTTCAGTGGAAATTATAGCAACAAATCAAATAACGCTGCATGTTTCAAGGCACTTCACTGGGACTTTTAGAACTAAGACCATTTCAAGTAGTTATGTTTTGTTTCATAGTGGTGATTCACATTACCACTTTCGATTAGTGACACGGACCCTGACTAGATGATGACTAGAACAAACACATACTTCTCAGTCCATTCGACACGTCATCGATCAGTCATCAATTACTGAGTTTTGGTTAATAAAACATTCTCTCTTCCATGAGTTTCATTCAAGGAGGGAACCAGTGTACCTGTAGGACTGATGGAAGGCTCAGTTAGTGCGATTACTCGGCACATATTCAGACAGACCGCACTCTCTGGCCTTGTGCTGTCTCCCTCTGACACTGCTGTGATGGGTGATGATGACGACGAACGTGTTAAGGTCTTGCTCAGGGACAAGCAGAATAGGTTTGTGGCAGTGCTGTAGTATAAATGTTCACCATCTACACAGGCACATACCACAGGCCCCTGCACAATGTGCTCAATGAATCCTTTAGAAAGATATCAACATAGTGCTTAGTGTTATCACAAAATACTTCATTCCTATGACCATAGAACTACAATATTAAACTGGAAACCTTACCGCAATCCGCTGCCTTTCCATCAGAGCTTCTTTGATTGGCCCTGATCAGCAGGATTCTGCCCCTCTGACCAATCACAACCAGGCATTGTGGGCCCTGATCCCCAATAAGAGACGTTCCAATAAATGCTACTGGCTGCTCTAAACTGTAGAAAGTCCTGATTTGTGGCTTTTGTTCTCCCTTTGAGCTGGTTAGAGCAGGTAGGAGTAGTGGGGAAAAAACAAGACGTCCATCGGGTAAACCACAAAGAATGACGGGAGAATTTATAAGAGATGCATCAACTCCAAATAAGAGCCTGAAAAGGAGAGGATCGAGACGAGGCTGGCGTTTACATGCATGTCCTTTAGGTGAGGAATTGGGGTAGACGCATGTCAAAGCTGGAGCTGAGCTCGTCCTAGCCTGCAAAACCACATCATTCTGAGAAACTCCCGTGACAGCTGGGACCTGAAATCCTGCACCTTTCTGAAATCCTGGGGATCTGGATGAACAACGTGCCAATTCATAGAGGTGAAACCTCCAGAAAGACTCTTGCAGACTGACAGTAATGAGTATGTCCTCTGCTACAGTGAAGGAGAGAGCAGTGCCATCTTTCACTAGAACGTTGTCCCTGGACACCACGGACAAGGCAGGGTCATCACCCTGTTCTGCTGAGAAGGAGCTGTAAATAAAAGTGAGGGACAGCAAGACAGCAAGGTTTTCCAGGAAACATGTAATGGTGCAGGAAGACTTTATTTAGGACTGGAAAATGAGATCATCATCATCATCATCAATCATCGTCAATCATAATGAAAAATGTCAGTTATCTAGAGAGCATTTCACAAAATGTTTCATGTTACCTGGATTCCGGAGAGAGGGTGGTACAGTAAAGGAGATTATTCTCACAGAGAGCATAGAGACTACACTGATCAGCACTTAAGGCCAGGGATGTGACTGGAGAATCAAACTGCAGGACAGTCTGTAAAAAAAAAAACATTTTCCCTTACAGAAGCAGTGACCTTGATCAGCAGTGAAACACTGATACAGATTCAGGAAATCCCACTTGCCTTAACTCTTCTCTCTTGGCCACTAAAAACAAAGATGTGTTCAGACCCGATGCTTAAGATCACATCTGGGCCATGACAGATCACTTTCGCATAAAGCAAGTCACCAAAATCTGCCCAACACTCCACAAGACACCTCACCCCTTCCATAGCCTGTCCTCGTGGTAATTTAATCCAACACCACAGTAACTCTGGAGTTGATCATCCAGTCACAACCAGCTTCTTCTTCTCTTCTTCTTCAAATGTTGTGCTACACGCTTCTTCTTCGAAACCACATTCTAACTAAAAGGGGTGTTACCGCCACCTTCTGGACTGGAGTGTGAGTAGCCAAGTCAAGCACCTACTCCAAACGTGTCCCAGGACGGTAAATTATGCCCCCCCCAAAAAAATATTGCGCCCCCTAGAGGTAACGTGAACAGTGGCCTTAGGATGCGGACTTTTGACTTTTACTTCAGTTCAAAATTTTATTGGTCTCGCTCAAGTGACCAATAAAAAATCTCCTCATATTAAGTCAGGTGGTCAGAGTTGCATCTGAAGAACAAGGTAAATCTCTAGCCTTTCTTTTTCTTTCCTTTTATTTATTTTTATTATTTTTTTTACATCATTGCACGCCGTGAGGTTACAGTTTCGACTTGTAGAGCGGTTGTTACGGCGCAGTAAAACTCGGTGCAGCTTGCAGGAATCAACGTTGCGTATTTATTTATATCTGCATTTGCAAGTCGCGGTGGAAATGTGGCCGAAGTTTCTGGCAGCTGTGCGCGTGACCGGTGTTTTCTCCAAACCGCCGAGATTCCTCCACAAGACACCTTTTTTATCAATTCAGCCCAGCTGGTAAGCCTTAATACACACACACACACACACACACACACTCAGAGCTTTATTGAAGTAGATACACATTATACATCTAATAAAGCTTATAACAGCACATTATTTGCATAACTGCTTCATGGTACACGTAACACTAACAGTAATGGCATAATAAATATATATTATACAGTAGTGCCAGATTGACAGTAATCCCCACAACCCCATTTGCAGGGCTAATCCACACTTCCTGTTTACTGTGTATTTCATTTTTTGTAAAATGATCTTCCAACGACGAGGAGTTATTTAAAAAAGACATGTATACCCTTTGTTTTAAAGCTTTTTCTGTTTCTGGCATTATATTTTCCCCTGAATACACAGAAAAATAGGGGCGTGTATGGGTATTTTTTGGAACACTGGCATGAAGTTGGTTTGAGATTGGGCGTTCGATAATAAGATATGAGGAATTGAAGTGACCGTCTCTAAAGTTATATACAACATTGTTAAACCGGTTTAACCAGCATCAGTGTCGCCAGCAAATGTCGCCAGCAAGTGTCGCCAGTATCAGTCATGTTCTACAGTCAAGTCCATAAGTATTTGGACAACGACACAATTTTTGTACTTTTCACCTCTGTACACCGCTACAATAGATTTGAAATGAAGCGATCAAGATATGATGGAAGTGTAGACATTCAGGTTTAATTCAAGGGGTTTAACAAAAAAAAAAAAAAAAAAAAACCATTTCATTAACTGTTTAGGAATTACAGCCATTTATATTTGACATAGTCCTTCCATTTTCAAGAGGGCCGAAAAGTAATTGGACAATTGAATGATAAGCTAAATTTCATGGCCAGGTGTGGGCTGTTTCCACATTACCTCATGTGAAGCTTAGGAATTAAAAGGTATGGAGAAGGAAAGAAAGGGTTCATGATCCAAAGCATACTACATCATCTATCAAACATGGTGGAACTGGGTCACTGGTGTTTATTGATTATGTGACTGCTGATAAAAGGTCCAGGCTGAATTCTGAAGTGTATAGAGCTCGACTTTCTCCTCAGATTTCAGTCAAATGCTGCAGAACTGATAGCAGGACGTTTCGGATAGATAATGACCCAAAACATACTACGCAAGTAGTAATGGAATGTTCTTTAATGGTCGAGTCAGTCACCTGACCTCAACCCAATTGAACATGCTTTTCACATACCGAAGACTAAACTGAAGGCAGAAAGACCCATAAACAAGCAGAAACCGAAGGTGGATGCAGTAAAGGCCTGGCAAGGCATGAAAAGCGGAAACTCAGCTTTTGGTGATGTCCATGGGTTCCAAACTTCAGGCAGTCATTGAATGCATCCAAGTAGTAAAAATAATCCTTATATTTATAATTATGTTAGTTGGTACAATTACTTTTGATCCTGTAGAAATGGTGGGACTCTGGGGGGGAAAAATGGCTGTAATTCCTAAACATTTTTATTTCATTAACCCCTTGAACTAAAGCTGAATGTCTCCACTTCAATCACATCTTGATTGCTTCATTTCGAATCCATTGTGGTGGTGTACAGAGGCGAAATTGCAAAAATTGTCAGTGTCCATATACTCATGGACCCGACTGTATATCTCATTTCTTTTAACGCGTTGTTCTATTCTTCCAACAAAGAATCCAACAAAAAATCATTTCCTTGTTTGTTTGGCGCCAAATTATAGCGACTCAAACTCAAAAGTTTTCTAACTATAAAAACAATAGATTTTTAGAACAAAAGTGGATCCTAAAGCATTCTTTGGATGGGTAAATATTTTTTGCTTATTAAAGGGATTCTACATGGGATACTCTCTCTCTCTCTACATGGGACAAACCCTTGTAGAGTTCTAAATGGGACCTTTTAAGCGTTCCACCAGAGGGACAAACTGAAGCAAAGTTTAGGGTTCTGGTGTTAACTTTGTATTCTTCTGAGAGTGTACGTTTTAATGACCTTCTATATTTTAGCAGTATTAATTCTTGATCTGTCTGTTTTTTTCCCCCAGTTACATTAATGTAGACACTCCTCCCAGTGTTCCGACCCTCACCACCAGCTATGCCCATGGCATCACCTCATATTCCTTACAGTCTCTCACTGTGGGCAGGAGCCTGCAGATCAGAGCAGAGCGCAACCCTGACCGTGAGGCTGTTGTCTTTCTGCAGGATGGCATCAGGAAAACATTTTCTGAGTTCCAAAATGATGTGAGTGTGCTCCTTCAACAGATCAAAAACTTACACCCAGCTATACGAATACGATGAAACCATTAAAGAGTGAATATTAAAAAGAGGGACATATCAATTGTTAACATTTGGTTCAAAGGTCAGTTTAAATTTCTAACCACCTTGTTTGCATTTAGTACTTTCCTAATCTTTCTTACTTTTGTCCGTTACCGCTGTTTTATATATTATTGCTTTTAGATACGTTCCTTTATAGTGTTAGTGACCTGCAAAAGTAAACATAGGTCTTTCGAGTAATGAAACTTTATAGTCCAAAGGTCAAGTGTGACATGGAGCACTGATACATTGCACTATTACTATAACATCAACCCATTTCCACTGAGAGGACCTTGATAACAAGATTTTTTTTGAGCCTGACTGCAAGTTTACCATTAATACATTTTATTCCACATTTTTGTGCAGTAGAGCTGCACTCTTACTCCTTGCTTATTATTCATCATCTGAAACCACACAAACACCTCCAACGTACAATGCGGAACACTGCTAGTTTATGATAATATCTGGATATGGTTAGAGGCTTGTTTTCAGTATGTGTTTAGTTCATTCATATTCATGATTTTTATTAGCGAATACTTGTACATTGTACTATAGACTATTATAATCACCTGTTAGACAGTATCTGTTGCTTTCCTGTTATTTTTAATTTTTATTTATTTATTTATTTATTTATTTATAACTCCCTAAAGACAAATGACAAAGAATCTTTCATAATCATTTTGACAAAGATTCGTGTTGAAATTAATGTTGTTTTTATGTAGGTAGATCAGGCAGCTGCAGGTCTGTTGGCTCTGGGTCTGAAGAAGGGAGATCGATTAGGCATGTGGGGACCCAACACATATGAATGGATTCTGATGCAGTTTGCCACAGCAAAGGCTGGCATCATTTTGGTGAGGTTTGGGTTCGGTGTTCCTTTATTTGTTCCAGTAGGTAGAATAAGCAGCAAATTCCTTGTGTTACACTTCACTACTACTAATACTACTACTACTACTACTACTACTACTGCTACTACTACCAATAATGATACCAATTTACATATCACCTTTCTTAAACTCAAATCCACTTTACAGAGGGAACAGATAACCTAACATGAACAGGAACCTACTATAAAAAAAAAAAAACTTAACATGAGGAAGAAGGGTGAAATTGTTAAGATGACAGGAAGGTTTTAAAATGTTTTAAACTCAGCTTTAAAAGTGGAAATGGAAGAGCAGTTTTGAAGAAATGGACAGGGTGTTCCAAATGTTAGTTGCTAAGACTCTTAATCTTCCCTTAATTACTAGCCCGGAATTAGAGGACCTTAATGAATGTACAGAAGTGTAGCGAGGACATTTTTGGGGAGACCGTAAAAAAATCAGATCGTAGTAGTATTGGAGGAGTGAAATGTTAGAGGGTTTAATAAAAGTACCTCTTGATCTATTATATTACCTATTAACCTAAATCTAGGGATCATTGACATAACAGTGAAAACAAAAAATCTCACACAACTTAATATGTTCCGAGGACATCATGTAAATAATACAAAAGGGAACGCTTTTATGTTACTGATCCCTAGGGAACATACTGAGCTCCATTAAGATGAAATGCAAACCAGCCAAAGGTTGATTGTAATACTGAGAGACAATAAATGAATATGTCATGATTTACTGTATCATAGCTGTGCTGAGATCAGGATCAAGAAGTAGGTGACTGTTCAGAGCCCAACAGAAAGATCTAATTAAAGATGTGCAAATGTGCTGTGTAGTGTAGGGAAGCCAGATTGAAATGATTCAGAATGTTTACTGTTATCTAAGAAGGACCTGTGAAGTTCTTACATACTTTTTTTAACCGTGAAGAATTGCTGTTTTCTTTAACAGGTATCAGTGAATCCAGCTTATCAGTTGCATGAGTTGGAATTTGCACTAAAAAAGGTACAGCTGTTTTTGATGGTATTTAATTTTTAATTTTTATTTTTTGTGTTTAGTTTGTATTTTTTGCATCCAGTCTCTCATAAGGCAAATGTGGTTTCCCTTGTTTTAGGTGCAGTGCAAATCAATTGTGTGTCCAACTGAGTTTAAGACCCAGAAGTACTATGACATGTTGAGGCAGCTCTGTCCTGATATAGATACTGCTTCCCCTGGGGGTTTCAAGAGCTCCAGGTGTGCATAAACAACTAGCATAACAAAAGCAGACAAGACACTTATGAAAAGTATGTTCTTTAAAAATAATGGAAATTGTAACTATATAATTGGCAAAAATGTGGCCATGAAATGTGGCCATGAAAGACTAACTCACAAAGCTCAAAAAAATGTAAATTTGCTATTTTGAGTTAATGAAAATGTACATATAGTTAATGTGCTTTTCATGTTCCCTACTAAAGAAAATGGCTTAATGGAAAATGACTATGCTGGCTGGTTACAACTCAGTTCAAGTAGGTCTAGTTAATAAGTCTTCATTACTGGAAACCCTTAAATAAATGATTGAAGAACCATAACGGACCAACATGATTCCATCTACGAGAAAAACATCAGTAAACAGATTTGTACATCAGTTTGACATGTAATTAAAATATAAGAGGAATTGTTCTTCATGTGGCTGAGAATATCAGTGCAAGAGTCAGGAAGAGTCGGGTTTGATTATATATTACGGTTTTATGTTAGACTTCAATAGTAGAGGTTTAAATCCCTCATTACAACAAAGACAACTGCACATTTGAGAGTTCTTTGATGTCTTTTTAGAGGTGGAAAACTGAACCAGAATGAATTCAAATGGACATTTAAGAGCACAAAAAAGTAAATTGTGTGCTTGCATTAAGGATTCATGAACATGATTTAGTATCTTGTGACAACATTAAAACATAAAACTGTTCTGTATAGATTAGATTAAAACAAACTTTTTTTGGTCTCTCCAGGACTCTGTACTTTGACTGAGGCACTTACAACGTAACTAGATATTTTGCCATTAGTGTGTAAACAGTGTGGTTTTTTTTCTGTGTTCAGATTGCCAGACTTGAGTACGGTAATTGTAACGGACAGTAAGCAGCCTGGTGCTTTGCAATGGAATGATCTGATGCAGGCGGGGAGCAGCCAGCACTACCAGGAGCTAGAAGATTTGCAGAAAAAAATCAACTTTGATGACCCTATTAACATCCAGTTCACATCGGTACTGAGGAGTGAATTTCAGAAGAAGCCTACTTAGTGATTTAGTGAAAGCTAATTTAGCAACAGATCTAACTGAACACAAATTCTACATGACTAGCTAACAGTTTTGTCTCATTCCAGGGAACTACTGGGAATCCCAAAGGAGCTGCTTTGACGCACCACAATATTGTCAACAATGCGTATTTCGTCGGTTTGCGTGTAGGATATGAGTGGAGGGTGAGTGCTCTCTCATGGTGTGTAGTGGAATTTGGTCACTGGTTTAATAAGTTTACTAGAATTTACAATGAAATGACGGGAAGAATTTCCTGTGTCTGTTAAAGTACATGTGCATTATTTGACTGCTTGTTCCCATGTCCTCATTTACCCCCAGCGGAAGAGTAAAGTGTGTTTGCCAGTGCCATTGTACCACTGTTTTGGCTCAGTGGGTGGGGGAATCGTGATGGCAGTACATGGTGTCACACTTGTCTTTCCCTCCACTGCATACAGTGGATATGCCAACCTGCTTGCTATGCAGAATGAGAAGTATGCCTGCATGCCATTCTGTCTCACTTATCTTTCCATCACCTTGTGAAATTCTCCAGCATAGTGATCTTCAAAATGATAACTAGTCTTCAAAAAACTAGTGCTTTTCCAGTGACAGCGGAAGATATAAAATGTACTATCTTGAAACATGCCTCTCATTTATTTACTGAACTTGATCACAATTCATTTCACACTATGTAGATGCACATTTGTCTATGGCACCCCTACAATGTACATAGACATGCTGGGACAGCCGGACCTGGCCAAGTTTGATCTGTCATCTGTTGGAGCAGGTGAGTGAGTCACTTAGATTTGCTTTTAATATACAAAGTGTATTTTTTAAGTTTAAACCGAGTGTTGTACCGGTGGCATGCTCTGTGTATGATGTGATACGTGTGTGATTTCATATCTATATCTATCTATATTCACACAACAGTCTATAGTGTTTACACATATAGGTGCTAAAACCAAAAACCATTCAGTAAGCGACAGTTCTGTGGGTGGAAATGCCTTGTTGATGAGAGAGATCAGAGGAAAATGGCCAGACTGGTTCATTCTGAGATGCTTTTTTGCTCACCACAGTTGTAAAGAAATGATTATTTGAGTTAGTATATTTGAGTAACTACCTGTCAGCTCATACCAGTCTGGTCATTCTCCTCTGATCTCTCGGATCAATAAGGTGTTTCATCCTGAAGACCCTCCGCTCACTGGATGCTTCTTGTTTTTCACTCCATTCTGTGAAAATTCTACAGACTGTTGTGTGTGTGAAATTCCCAGGAGATCAGCAGTTTCTGAAATACTCAGTCCAAACCATCTGGCACCAAAAACCATGCCATGGTTAAAGTCACAGGGATCACATTTTCCCCATCCTGATGTTTGATGTGAACATTAACTGAAGCTCTTGACCTGTATCTGCATGATTTTATGCATTGTGCTGCTGCCAAATGATTGGCTGATTGGGTAACTGAATAAATCAAGTGTTCAGGTGTTACTATTAAAGTGGACAGTGAGTGTGTATATAATATATGGTGTTACATTTCCTGTATGACAGGAATTGTTGCTGGCTCTCCCTGTCCTCCTGAAGTTTTGAGGAAAGTAGTGAAAATCATGGGCATTAAGGAAATGACGGTGAGTACTGGCCTCAGATACAAAAATGGATAAAAATAAACTACATATTCTTGATGCCATTATATTGTTGGGAAATACTGGTCACTCCCTGAAAACTGCAGGCAATCAAATGTATATAAATTACTGGCAATTGAATTTAACATTGCAATGAATATTGTAAAATATCATTATTATTATTATTAGGTGTTACACCTTGAGATTTACATGAAATAATTTCAGTGTCATCCTGTTCCTAACTACTGTAAAAACATAATGTCTTTCATAATGTCGGAAATTGTGACATTCCTTACCTTACCTAAAGAAATACACTAATTATTTTTTGCTTTAATTCCTACCCTTTCCTATAATAAGTTTTCCTATTTTATTACAGAGGCTACTTAATAGTTATGTATGAGAATAGGCACGATAACTAGTTTTGTTGGACGATATATCGTCTCAGAAATAATTGCAATAAATTATATTATTGTCATTTTAAGACCATTTTATGCCACTGATATAATGATAATATAATAGCATAATAATGCAAGTACACCCTTTCAAAGAGCAATGAACGTTTAATTCTTAACAATATTCAGACATTGGAATTGGAATGTCAAACAATAGTTTTTGTCATCTGATGAAAAATATCCTTTAAATATATTCATATATTTTGTCGTCATTTTAGTAAATTTTACTCTTTGAATATTAGTCAACAGCATTTTAGTTCATGAGAAAATGCAAAAACTTAAACCAAATATTCACACATTTTATTTATTAACTTAAACATGCATCTTAAAAAAAAACGTGAAAACTGTTCTGATCTCCTGAAATAATAACATTAAAATGAGTACACTGCTGTAATACAATACTGTGAATTCTTTAGGCTTTAGTTACTCATTGTCCGTGTTTTAGTGTGTTGTTACAGAAAGCGCGTATTCACAACGTGACTTACCATTCTAGCGCGTTACTTAAGTTAAAGCTCACTTGTGCATTTGTGTCATTTTGTGCAGAAGCAAGTTGTAATATTAAGTTTATGTTGTGTATATGTCTGATTAATCTCATACGTGTATAGGATGCGTGAGTTCATTAACCCGCTAGTAAAGCGCTACAGTTTACTGGTGTTCATTCACTGTTCAGCTTCAGCTCATGCAGTTTAAGAGGCTCAATCCACGACATTATTAACTATTTAAATCAACAATTGAAACACTAGAACTATTCTTTCTAGATTTTTCTTCTTCAAAATAAGGTAGTGCATTGTTAATATCTTGCGTATCTTTTTTTTCAGCAGTATGTTTAAATTAATATTAAATTACATAAAATCAAAAAATAACTCTCTTACTTTAACTTCCTAGTGATGTAATTTCATGCTAAATAACTTTAGATCTTCAAACAAAATAGAACGTAAAACCCAGGCAACCTGAGTAAATGCACAATAGAGGTTTTATTTTTATTATTTTTTTATTGAAGCCATAAAAGTTATCCAACACCTATCACCCATGTGAAAAACAAACTGCCCCCTTAAACTGAAAATCTGGTTGTGCCACCTTTAGCAGCAATAACTTCAACCAAATGCTTCAGATAACTGGAGATCAGTCTTTCACAGCACTGTGGTAGAATTTTTGCCCACTCTTCTTTGCAGAAGTGCTTTAGTTCAGCCACAATGGAGGGTTTTTGAACATTAACTGCCCATTTAAGGTCCTGCTTCAGATTCTCTATTGGTTCAAGTCAGGATGTTGACTAGGCTACTCTAAAACTGTAATTTAGCTTTTTTTGAGCCATTCAGAGGTGGACTTACTCCTATGCTTTCGATCATTGTCTTGCTGCATAATCCATTTATGCTTGAGTTTCAATTTGGAGACTGAAGACCGGACATGCTCCTTTAGGATTTTCTGGTAGAGAGCAGAATTCCCTCAAGTTTCCCTCAATTATTGCAAGTTGCCCAGGCCCTGAAGCAGCAAAGCATCCCCACACCATCACACTGCCATCACCATGCATGACTGTAGCTATGATGTTCTTTTTGGTTTGAGGATCATCAAGGTGTGTTTTGACAAAAATCAGACGAGCTTTAATGTTCTTCTGGGTTAGCAGTGGTTTTCATCTCGCCACAGTTCCATGGATGCCATTTCTGTCCAGTGTCTTTCTGATATTTCTGATAGTGGAGTCATGAACAGCGACCGTTATTGATGCAAGAGAGTCCTGTAGCTCCTTTGATGCTGTCCTTGGCTCTTTTATAACTTCCTGGATGAGTAGTTGCTGTGCGCTTGAAGTTGTCCACTTGTGGGAAGGTTCACTACCGTGCCAAATTTTTTTTTTTGTTTGTTTGTTTTTTTTTTTTTTTTTGGAGATAATGGCTCTCGCTGTGGTTCTTTGGAATTCCAGAGCTTTTGAAATAGCTTTGTAACCCTTCCCAGATTGATATATTTCAGTCACCATCTTCCTCATCATTTCTGGAATTTATTTCAACTTTGGCATAGTGTGTTATTGGGTAAGACCTTTTAACCAACTTCATGCTGTTGAAAAAGTTCTATTTAAGTGCTGATTTGATTGAACAGGGTTTGCAGTAATCACTCCTGGTTGTTTCTAGTCCAGCTGAACCCCATTATGAATGCAGTTTCATAGATTTGGGGAATTAGTAACTGTGGGGCAAATCAAACACCAGTTGATATTGGACATCTTTTTTGTTTCAATAAATAACATTATCATTTAAAAACTGTATTTTGTGTTTACTCGGCCTTTGTTTTGTCTTGGATTTTTCTGAAACAATTTAGTATGAATATACACAAAAACACAAGAAATCAGGATGAGGGCAAATACTTTCTTACAGCACTGTATATATGTATGTTTCCCATACTCTACTATCAACTGGTTAGGGTAAGTTTAAAGAATACTTTAAGAGACTTAAATGCACTGTGTAATAATTCACTAGAGGGAGACAGGGGGCTATACACATGGGCCATTATGGGATATAAATTAAAAGTAAATGAAAATATACTGTTAAATGAGCTTTATGCTTTTAAAATTGGGGCTGTTAACTGCACTTAAAGGCACTTTTGTTGTCAGTATTAGAGAGACCGTGCTGTCAGTAGAACAGTTATTTTTATTTGAAAATAAACACTCTGAATCTCCTTTAAGGTGCTATAACACTCTGCAAACTAGAAAATCTGTTTTTCACATGCTGCAGTCTGTTGTATCAAATGGTGCTATCTTTAGATGGTGTTCTTGCCATAGGTAGTGTCTTTGCAAACTCCGATATTCTATACACTGTAAAACAGGATAACCCATTAAGTTATATGAACTTATTTCTTCTCTTTAACTCCAATTGCCATGCCAAGTTTTATATATTGAACTCTAGTTGGTAAGCTGTCAGAAATTAAACTTAATGTAATCCATTGTCTTGACTAGTAAAACTTGTAAAACGTAACTTTTTGAAGTTGAAACAAAGGCAAATCTTCAAATGTTTTAGAGTGTAGATACTGTGCACACTATATTATGCTGCTATAATAATCATATATTAGACTCCACGTCCCTTTATCCATTCTTAGATAGTTCTTATTTTCTCATCAATTATGCGATTGTGCTACCTGTTTTTAGCATTTCTGCTAAAAAAACAAAACAAGGGATGCCATGTACAAAAACATCGTCGTCTGGGTCATGCATAAAAATAAAAAATTCTAATCGAGGATCGTTTGATAGAGCAGAAAGACATTTAGTGTTTTTGACCTGTTTACATTTTTGTTGCATCCAGTGACAAAAATCACACACATTTTGTTTTTTAGATTGGTTGTTTATTGAAAAAGTGATAATCACTTATTACACAAAGTTTAAGAAATTGTATAATCTGTAAATGTACATAGTAGTGTGCCATGCAGCTATTTGGCCAAAAAAAAAGAAAAAAAATCTAATTTTCCAAATATTCTTTCTACATTTCAACTTCCTGTTGGTAGAGTATGCTCTTTTTTATTGGAATGGAAAAGCACTATAAAGCAGCATTTTATGAGAATTTTATATTTATCCATGACTTGATTGCTTTTCATAGTGTATTTTGGACTTTGTACTGCACATCTTTGTGTACTGTTATGGGTCATTCATGCAGTGCCATGTGTTTATGCTTCAAACTTTAATACTAATCACAGATTTAAGGCAATAATTATGGAATCATCACACATGGAGGATGTTCACCTGGCTTTTTTGGCTTCGTAGCAAATGAACAAATCACAGATATGACACAAAACAATTTTTGTTTAATAGCTCAACATTCTGGCTTTGTGAAACATGCCTCAAACAAGTTAAATGAAATTATTTTAATTAATGGCATTTTTTTCATTCAGATCAAGTAGAGGAAAAAATTATGGAATGACATGGCCAGCACACAGTCTGGATCTCAATCCGATTGAAAATTTATGGTGGAAATGGAAAAAAAAAATTGGTCCATGACTAGGCTCCATCCTGCAAGACTGATCTGTCAACCACTATTCGAGAAATTTGGAACCAGCTTGATAGAGAATAGTTTATTTCATTACTTACATAATTAGGTATATTTCAAAAAACCATAATATTTTTAAACGGCTATTAAACAAAAATTGTTTTGTGTCAAATCTGTGATTTGTTCATTTGCTACGAAGTGAAAAAGCCGGGTGAGCATGTGTGGTGATTCCATCATTTTTGCCAGGGTTTATAGTCAAAGGCAAAGTACTTCATTAAGTACATCATGCAGTTTTCTGTTGATATTGAATAGGTGGCTATCACACGTGTTACTCTATGTTTCTAGGAAGACCTACAGCCTTCTTAGACCCAAACTTTAATTTTATGTGTGTTGTAATTTTCTGTAAACTTTTGAACTTGATCATTGTCTTCAAACAGGAAGTCATTTGCCACAAGAGTAAAAGGTCCCTATATGAGAATCTTACAAGGATATACACACAATGTAGTTGGGAGAAAATGTGATGTCCTCGTATGAGGACAGTGGGGCCTCATGAGGATTAAGAAATTCCAGCTCTGTTATTTTGACATTATAAATGTTACTACAGCTACATCTAAAATCCTCAATGTTTAGAGTAGGGTCACAGCATGTGTATAGCTCTCTGTGTCTCTAAAGTGTAGTGTAGAATTAATCTGTTTTCTTGACACATACTTTTGCTTGTCATTTTATTTGTTATAAATTGAATGTTCATATGCATGCCATTTTATAGAACTTGAAAGAAAATGAACAGTCCTGAAGTAGAAAGTAGCTTTGTGTCTGTTGTTTGGACATGAGGCCAGTCCCCTGGACAGACATTTCCTCTGAGTCTCCTGTGGAAAGACAAAGAAGGGAGCCAAATCAAACAACCAGCCCGAGTACTAAACATCTTTGACTGACATAACCTGTTCTAGCCATGGCAAGAGAGACAAAATGGAAAAGCACAGAAAGCACAAAGACAAAATGGAAGCCAAAGATTAGTAGGATTGCAGGAATAAAGGACACAACTATAACAGACCATAGTTATAAAATAATTTACCACATTAAACTAATCATCAGTTTAATAAATGGCACTAACTGGCATGACTAAATAGAGCATTAAACTTTTAGACATTCAATATTGTCTTCAATGTTGTCATTTTTATTGTTAACATTGAATTAATAGTCAGTATTTTGTGTAGTTCTTTAATGAATATTAAATATAATCCAAACAAAATGGATTAAACAAAATATTCAACATAAAAGTTTCATTACGTCAATTGAGGTGAATATATAAACTATATAACCTGACAATAAACCGGATAGATTAGCAGTTATAGGTAACTCAGTTTCAGTGGTGATTTCTGAATTATTTCATATAATTTAATTATATTTAATGTAATTTCACCATGTGAAGATTATCATTAACTTGTGAGATTTCTAAAACACAAATGTCACCTGTAACCCAATAAACACAAAAACTTTTTGAGTTCACTTTCTGTGATCATTATGAGACTATATTATATAATTTAATTAATCAAATATTTGATAGTACCTTAAAATTATTAATAGTGCTTTTGGAGGGCACTTAGTAAGCATGCCTCTTAGAAATATACCCTATAAAGAAGTCTCTTACAGAAACCATGGGAGAGCTGTGGTGTCTTTCTGGAAACCGCTTCTCCCCTCCTGACAGGAGAACTCCTGTGGCCGGACATTTATCTCCCAGCACTACATATATTTGTCATGATTTGTTTATTTGCAAGGCATGGGGAAGGTTTTAGCCCTTATTGCTGTAACATGAAGCCTTAGATTCAGATCAATATTTTACAGAAAATTCTGTGTAATTATTGAGCTCACTGATTAAATATCTGGACTAGAAAAATTATGCCTAAACAGAAGCTTAACTTGAGGAAACTAGCCAAATCCACTCTGTGGCACTATTTCAAATTTGGTATTTCTAAGCATCTTTGAAATTCTATGATATTATAATAGGTCTAGAAGAAACATAAAGTGCACCTCAGTGACCGTAAACTTTAGACGGTAATCTGTTACCTTTTCAGTGACGTGATCCCTTCTTGTCTTTCTTTATTTTGCACTTGCTAAAGGCAGTGCTGTCTCTGATCTGCTTCCCTTTCTGACTTGGAGGTGATGCACAAATTGCATCAGGACGATGATGACTGGAGTCCATCCATCTAGAGATGCAAATATGTTGAAAACAAATTTAAGCTAGTGTCTTAAACCTGAACTCTTAGCAGTGGCACATAATTGGAGTCCTTTAAATTGAAATAGTATGTATTAATAGTATTTTTTTTGCCTCTGGTTTGTGATTCATAGGTTGTCTTGTTGTTAGCCCTTACTTTCTAAGGTTGGCTAGATTGCAGGTGCAGCTCCATGGGTTGTTGAACAGGGTGAGATTCTGCATGTTGGTGAAAACCAGGTTGCTTGGTAGGATCCTCAGCTTGTTGTTCTCAAGATGCAAAGATCTTAGAGCTGTCACACCCTCAAAAGCTGCGTTGGAAAACTGATTGGATAGAAATAATAGACAGTGCTCAATTCATTTGAAGATATGTAACGTGTGTCTTTTGATCTCATATCTGTAAAGCCTACTGCATTTTTAGGTCTACTGAATTCTATCCTTTTAGTTTTGAATGATGTGTTATCTATTGACAGTTGTGTTTACCTGGAACTACTCACAGACAGACCTCAGTTTTTATTGTGGAAAAGTAGTATTTTATTAATTTGTGTGCTACTTGAAGTCAGGTCTGGCTTTGATTTATTTATTTTTTCTCCTGTGCCAGAGCTTGTGTAAACCTTTCTGCACTGCTATCCTAACCTTCCATTAAACTTCATAAGCAACTGCAAGGCTGTTAAAAACTACACTGAGGTGCTAGAAGAACAGTTCTGCATGGTGTGAATGAGGCTCACCTTAAAGGAAAACCCAGGAGCAGGGACATTGCAAACAGAGTGTGTTGGTCCTTCAGTGATTGAAGACCTTTTTTGGAAATTTCCATTCAAGTCAGAATAGAGTGGAGAGCTAGAAAAGTTGGAAATTTGAGGGCTATGGAAGATGACTTCCAGCATAGAGGGACTGTTTTGCCCACTCTCTTTCCTCACCAACATGCTTTTTTGCCAAAATTGCTTCCAAAGAGACCAGTTGTGCATTCAGGTGAGGCAACTAGACCCTAAAAATACCTCTCTTCATGGGCCTGAGAACAGCCTGTTACTATTTACCTGTCTTCTAACCCTTACTGACCTGTTTACATTTTGCCTCATGTGAGGGAAATTAACACTTTTTAAAACAACACGTGTAATTATTCGATGAAGGCATGTTTGGATGGGAATCATCAAGCAAACAGATGCTAAAAATATCCTTGTTAGCCCTGCTACTTTCATTCATGGCTTTCCCATGTCATGACATTAATGTACATATGGATCTTAAATGTGGAACAAGAAAACTCCTGTTGCACCTTCATGCACTATGTCCCCACAGTATGGTGGATCTTAGGTCAGTGAGATCCAAACATCACATTTAACTGCCAATAGTTTGCGTGTGATAAATAAATGGTTTTTGAGATGTAGCTGACATATAAAGATATTGAAGCTGAACCTGAATTCGTGGTCTTTGTGTACTTTATGTAGTGTCTCTGTCTTGAAGAATGAATCGAACACTGTACGGGCTATATTCACGTTCCATGCATATCTGAAATTCATTACTGATCAGGAGGAGAATCCTGCTGATCTCAGTACATGTGCAGGTTCACAAAGAGCACATGCGAGCTGTAAATCAGGAAAAGAGGAGAATGGAAGCAACATCAAGTGAATCTTATAAAAGTGTGGAAGACAGGAAGCTGATTTGTATCTGAAGTATTAAATATATTTACAAGTCCATAGATCCTGAATTGCATGAAAAAGAAAATCTTAATTTCCTTATTTACTAACGAATAGTCTTTGTAGAAGCATTTTGAGGGTCAGTTTATTGCTTGATTCATGGGGCAGGTTATTATTAGCCTCATTAGCTCAGAAATATGGTATGTACACTTTTGGTTTCCTTGTGGTCTGAGATTTGTAAACATCCTGTATTTTATAGGAGTCTCTTCAATCATGCACCAAAACAAATCCTACATTTTCTCTAAACACAAATAAACTGTCTGACAGGATTTGTGTTTTTAATGCTATGCATGAAAGGATATTTAAATATACAGTTTAAAAAAAAAAAAATGCCCATAACATCAATTTCAAACATCATTCTAGACATGTAATGAACTTCTTGCATTACAGAGCAACTCACCTTCTCCAGGCCCATATCATTAAGATACAGTTTCTCAATATAGCGTCCAAAGCTCCTGAATGCATAGTCAGGAATGAAGGTGAGTGGGTTCTTGGACAAATTAAGCTCCTCAACAACACGTAGCTTGCTCATGGCCTCGATAGGGTATAATGACAGCTTGTTTTGGTCCAGAGTGAGAGTGGCCAGGTTCTCCACTTCATCAAGAGAGCCAGGCTGCATAGACCTTAGCTCATTATTACTGATATGCAGCCAGCGAAGGTCCTTAGCACCAACAAAGGTACCTGTTTGCAGGTCTCGGATCTTGTTGTTATCAAGCTGTAGGATAAATAGGTTGATCATGGGGGAGAAAATGCCTTTTGAAAGACTTGAGATTTGGTTCCCATCCAGGTAAAGGTAGGTGAGCTCAGTTAGGTCCTCAAAGGCTCCAGGTTTTATGCTGCTGATTTCGTTGTTAGAAAGGTAAAGGTAAATGAGCTTTTTGAGGCCCTTGAAGGCCTGAGTGGCAATCTCACGGATCTGGCAGTGCTGCAGGTGAAGGGAGACGAGACCCTTCATTTCGCTGAAGCCCCCGGTTGGGAGCATACCCAGGTTGTTGTGCTGCAGGTTGACGAGGCGAGTGGCCTCAGTGATGCGAGGGATCTTCTTTAAGCCGACATTGTCACAGATAACATGCTGTAGGTCACCGTGACAGTGACATGGACTAGGACACTGGCTTTCTGTACCTACTATAAAGATAGCAAAAAATTGTATAAACACCACTAACTGGATTCTTATAACCTGCATGATGACCCAGCTGTTTGTCAGTTTAGTGCTTCTCTTGCCTCCTGCTGTCTTGAAGTGTCTGGAAGCAAGAAGGTACTCTGACAGCAGCAGGGATCCGGAGAATGGAAAGAGAGTAAGTGAGAGAAGGTAAGAGTGCTGAAAGGGAGAGCTAGAGGTGAGCTAAAGCGAGAAGGAGAGGGGGTGTGTGACAAAGTAAAGGTGGGCAGAGCAAAAGATTGACTTTAGAGAGGAATGGCTATCGTCTGATTGCACCAGCATTTATAATGTTTGCTCATGGGAAAAAAAAAAAAAATATTCCTGGGTTTGGGACTGACCAGAGATTTTTTATGTGGTGTTGCCTCCTGGAGGAAGTAGGATGTCTTTGAAAATGTAGCTCTCTTTAGGTAGGAGATGATGGAGAATGTTACCCTTTTAAAAAGAGGTCCACCTTTATCATGTCAGTTAAGTGCAATTTTACAGAAATATTAACTTATTACATTAACAAAAATGTCAAACAAATGATCCCATACAGATCCATCAGCATGATTGGAGTAATAGAAAGAGTTTTGTGGAATTTCTAAGAGAAATATACATTGGAAAGAAAAGTTGCTTTCCGCTTTAATGTTTAAAAAACTTGATAACTTTTAATGCTACAGTAAAGCTCATAAAATGTGGAATGGCTCACATTCTGTGCCAGGTGTTAGAAGGTTAAAGGAGAACTATAGTAAATGTCTCGCCATACCTTCATTGTTTTGCAGTCAGTGGTAAGAGAAAACGCAGCCAATCCTGTGTAGACACGTGATGTGTTTTATAACACATAAGCATAGCCAGATGTGTGGCTTGAATCAGCTTACAACAAATGTGTTTTTCTTCTGGCTCTCAAAGGTTAGGGTATTCTTTGTACAAATGTATCCTTCTATTTCAAATATGCCAAGAATTTCATGGACTGAATAATTACTTCAGTAGTTTTGCAAAGTTGGGTCTAAGTCAGTCTTCTTATTCTTGCATGTCTTTTTAAGTCTGTATAGTGGGCTTGTATTTCCATTTTCTCATACTATTATTGCCTTAAGTCTTTCAGGTCTAATGTGATACTATAAATAGTTATAAATCTTTATCTCTGTATCTGTTAATCTTTGGATAAATAATAATTTTAAAAAAGCACAGTAAAATTGTGTTGGTTGATAGAAACACACACGCGCACAAAAAAAAAAAACCCCTAAGGGAAATGTTTTGCCCATGGATCTAACAGCTACAGCTGCTTGCACCATAGGTGGAATCTAGTGTTTGCTCAACAAATGTAACATTTTATTGGGAAAGCATATTTTCTAGCAGGTCAAGTGCATGCTCACACCAGGTCAAATCTCAGTCCACCCCTTGCAGTGACTAGCTTACACAGTTGACTTTGCTTCAAACAGGATATTTGTTTTAAAATCTAATGTTGATTGTGTATGTGCTTTGTTGGAAACTTGGCACCCTCCTTCACTGTAACAAAAAAGTCGATTTTTCTGCACTACTCAGAACCACTGTGAACAAAATGCATCATCTGTACCATAATGCATCATATGTGTGTGCGTGTGTACATATTCCTTGAAATTGCTGTTTCATTGCATCTCCTCATTATACACCAATCAGACGTAGCCACTGACAGATGAAGTAAAAAACATTGATCCTCTTATTACAGTGGCACCTGTCAAGGGGAGAGCTATATTAGGCAGCAAGTGAAAAATCAGTTCTCGAAGTTGATGTGTTGGAAGCAGGTAAAATGGGCAAGTGTAAGCATCTGAGCGACATTGACAAAGGCCAAATTGTGGTCACAACTGGTGACCTGGCAAGAGGGTAATGGGTGCCCAAGGCTCATTGATGGGCATGAGGAACGAAGGCTAGCCTGTCTAGTCAGATCCCACAGAAGAGGCTATGTTAGAAAGGTGTCATGGGGTGTACATGGGGCCACTCAGTGTGCCCATGCTGACCCCTGTCCACTGCTGAAAGTGCCTCCAATGGGCACGTGAGCATCAGAACTGGACCATGGAGCAATGGAAGAAGGTGGTCTGATCTGTTGAATGACGTTTCCTTTACATCATGTGGTGTAAAAATACGGGTCCGTGTGAGTCACGTACCTGGGGAAGCGATGGCATCAGGAGGCACTATGGGAAGGAGACGAGCTGGCAGAAGCAGTGTGATGCCCTGGGCAATGTTCTGCCCGGAAACTGCGGGGCTTGGCATTCATGTGAATGTTACTTTGACACTTACCGCCTACCTAAACATTTTTGCAGACCAAATACACCCCTTCATAGTAACAGTATTCCCTAATGGCAGTGGCCTCTTTCAGCAGGTCACACTGCAGAAAATTGTTCAGAAATTGTTTGAGGAACATGACAGAGTCCAATCCATGGAAGTCCCACCTTGCAGGACTTAAAGGATCTGCTGCCAACATCTTAGTGCCAGATACCACACCACCTTCAGAGGTCTTGTGGGGTCCATGCCTCGACATGTCCGAGCTGTTTTAGTGGCACGAGGGGTACCTACACAATATTAGACAGATGCTTTTAATGTTATGGCTGATTGGTGTATCTCTAGTATATTATTTATGCTATAATAAGTTTAGATAATTTACCATATGTCATTTTGTATTTGTGTACCTGTAAATAGTCCAATGTAGTCTGTTATTAAGTTACATAAGCACTCACCAAGACAAATTCCTCATATGTTTGGGAAAACCCATCAGATGGAACTGTGGCTAAATTCTCCTAAAGCTCCTTCACCTTCACTTTGATTGCTTTGTATTGCGTGATAATCTTCCCAACCAATGGCAAGATCTTTTATAATGACACCAGGTGCAATTTGCCTTTTTTGCAGCATTTCTAACTAAAACCTTTTTCAATTTTATGTAACTTTTATACACACACACACACACACACACACACACACACACACACACACACAAATTATATATAATTTAAACATACATTCCAATTACTTATTTCCCCTCACTGTAGGAGAAAGTGTTAAAATTTCACCATGTGTGGAATTTTCCCAGGCCATATATATAGTAGATCACTACACCTGGCAACATAAAACAAAATGTTTCTGATTTATTCTGAGGCCATTGCTATTAATGTGTCCAAGAAGTACAGTGTTTTGATGGCCGGCTAAATTAATTGAGAATTGAGAGCCAATTCTCAAATGTGTACCACATACCTCACCTGCCCTCAAAGCCAGGTTTCCTTCACAGGCTGACACAGCTGGCTGCCTCTCAGCCTCTCATATAACCAGTTTGGCCAATATACCAGACTGAGGGTGGGCACACAAACCCTTCTGTATGAAAATGTGTAAACATTGGGATCCAGACATCTGAAAGTTCGGGGTAATAAGGGAATTGAGGGTCTTAAAATCTACTTTAAAAAAAAAACTTGCTTTATTGACACACTGATTGATGTTCTATGGTCCTGCATGCCTTCAACACAATACTTAAACATAGAGGTTATGTTGTTATGTTGGAACAGATTGCGTATGGTACCACTGAGAACAGTCCAGTGACCTTCTGTGGCTTCCCAGTTGACAACATAGAGCGAAAGACAGAAACTGTTGGATGTATCGGCCACCACCTTGAGGTACACAAACACACCCCTGTTTTCTTGATTCCCAAAATTACCTACAGGTTTAAATATAATATAATATAATATATTTTTAGTGAGTAATGATTCAAGATTTATTTTTCTTTTAGGCAAAAGTGGTTGATCCTACAACAGGACACATTGTTCCTCTTGAAACTCCAGGAGAGCTTATGATCAGAGGTTACTGTGTCATGCTGGAATATTGGCAAGATGAAGCCAAAACCAGAGAATGCATCACTAAAGACCGCTGGTACAAAACTGGGTATGTGTGGGCGTCGAGTGACACTGTTGATTTTCAGCATGGAAGGACTTACAAAACATTACATTTTCATGGCATTCAACTGATACCTATGTTCCACAGTGATATTGCCAGTTTAGATAAGTTTGGCTACTGCAAGATAGAGGGACGTATCAAAGACATGATTATCCGTGGAGGAGAAAATGTCTATCCTGCTGAAATCGAGCAGTTCCTGCACACACACCCTAAAGTCCAGGAAGCACAGGTGGACCAAGCATATCCAGGGAGTCTGGACTTTTTATCATTCATTTCCATGCACAATTTGATCAGAATGTCTGAGAAATTATGGACCTGAAGCTGCACATATGCCTTTGTATTTTGTTCTAGAGGGGTGGATAGATCAAAGAGATTTTGTGTCCGGGCTATTCGTTTGTTAATGTAATGTACTTTATAGTGGTACGACCTTGAAGATGTAAATATAGCACATGCTTCCAAATCCCAACACCTGCTGCACTACATACATTGACTCACGATCTGGCTGATGGTAGAACAATTTTTACTAGGCGGATTAATTACCGCACACACAGATGACATTCTTCTCTCATTATTTGCAGGTGATTGGGGTGAAAGATGAGAGGATGGGTGAGGAGATTTGTGCTTGCATCAAACTGAAGGCTGGACAGGAATGTACTGCAGAGGAGCTAAGGACATACTGCAAAGGCCAGGTCAGAAACATTTAACTGGCTTGAACATCTGACTAAATTATATTCCAGCCCGTATAACAGACACCACATGAAGCCATTTCACTTGTTCTGTTTATTCCTTTATTTCTAGATTGCCCATTTCAAGATCCCCCGCTATTTTACTTTTGTTAACGGCTATCCTCTTACTGTCTCAGGGAAAGTAAGTGCATAAACCTTTACATAAGCACATGTGAATTTATTTGACCATTTACACAGTGAAACTTTATATAAATCTATAAATAGGTTCAGCAAGATGAAGTTCATTCCATCCATATTGTTTGCATAGTCCCACAGTCTGGATAAATACCCTCACAAATTCCTTGTGGTCACCACCTTTTTATAAAATTTGTATCTGTAGGCACTTTGGAAAAAATGTTAAAAATGTAAGTGTGGTGTTTATTTGGGCCTAATCACATAGATCTCAGGACTGGAGAAATTTGAGCAATTTCCCTGTCTGCAGAAAATCCGCAGCAGTGGTTTCTATAGTCAGGGGCAGCAGTCTGTACAAGTTTAAGTGTGGAAAGACGGAATCCTTAAATAGCACTGAATAAATGACTTTTCTTCACCTTTCTTAGATTCAGAAGAACAAACTGCGTGAGCAGACAGAGAATCAGCTGGGACTATGAATTCAGAGACTTTTAAACAAATATGTTAAAAAGTAAACATTAACTTCTATCAGTGTACCAGTTCATAACATGCATCTTTATTTGAATTTCATTAACATTTTATATTTGTTACCCATATTAAAGGTCTTTCATGAAATGTTTATTATGACAACAAACTATGTAACTATGAACAACACTTCTCTACACCATTGCATCAAATCACTTTCATTATATTATATTCAAGAATAAACAAGTTTCATTATACTTGTAAATAATGAAACAAAATCCCATTTTATGATGACTCATGATTAAAAAAAAATGAATATGATGCTAAATGTTATAAAATGTATGTTATGAATTTGATATACGGTCAACTACTTATTTTAGCAACAAAGAATGTATCTTACACAAATTTATAGTGACTTATAGTGCAGATTACTTGACCCTCTTGATTTTGTTTAACATTATGCTGAAATGTGGAAAAATACAGAATTAAGCTCTGTATACAGAAAGCTGGCGAGACTACACTTTTTGCGAGACTTCTTTCTGGACATTAAATACATTGTCATGACCCCAAATTCTCACGACCAAAAGAAATGAGAAAAAAAACTCCCGTATTGAAGTTTGATAATCCAACAGGATTTTCTCCTCTGTTCTGTGGCAGTTAGAACTTTTAACAAACTTTGGATTTAAGCCAATGCCAAAGTGCACACTGCTACAGTAACTGTCCCAGAACGTAGTAATGTCCTACATTCTGAAATATCACTCATTCTGTTTAGATTAAAGGTATACACTATAAAACATGTTAATTATATCTTGTAATATTTCTAGCTAGAAACCACAAAAGAAGAACTCTAAACCTCTAGAACTTTAATACAGGAGTGAATTAGATGCAGCATTGCTGTGCCCTGGTGTTAAATTGGTATACGAGGCACCCCTAATTAAATATTATTAGTCCGTGCTGACATAAATTAGGCTTATATAATAGGTTTATGCATTACTATAGGCTAATGGAAATTTCTCATGTTAAAAAGTTTTAATATTTTAAAATATTCCATAAATCAAGTCAGCATAAATGTCCATAACAGTTGGTACAATTCTGTGGCAACTGTAAACAGAAACATTTCAGATCTGTCTGAGAGTTTGAGAAATGATTGATAAGATCAGATTAAACCTTTATTGATCCCACAGTGGGGAAATTCCCAGTGTGGATAGATAGAAAGTATCACCTGCTCTGCTGTATGTGAAGTATATTTCAGTATATTTAATTTGCATTCCATCATTTAACAGTATTTGCCTTTTTAGAGCTTAAACCAAAGTAGCCTACTAAAAACATCAAAATTCATTCATTTTAATTAACCAGCTCAGGGTCACGGTGGATTTGGAGCCTCTACTACAAACACTGGGCATAAGGCAGGAATACACCCAGATTGGGACTCCAGTCCATTGCAGGCCACTGTTCATACACACATTCCCTCCTAAGAGCAATGTAGCATATCCAATAAAGCTTATGTTGTGGGAGGTTGGAGGAAACCCACACAAACCCAGAGAGAACAAGTGAAACTCCAGACAGTAAACTGATCTCCAGATAGAAGTTGGAAAATTATTAAATTATTAACTATAATACTATTAGCCTGCTATTACAAGGAAACAAGGAAAACTTAACTAGTAGTTGCAATTTTTTTTTGTAGTGGAAAAATCAAACATGGGGAGCATGAAGGCTTAGCGATTAG
Source organism: Ictalurus furcatus (assembly GCF_023375685.1). Classification (NCBI taxonomy): domain Eukaryota; kingdom Metazoa; phylum Chordata; class Actinopteri; order Siluriformes; family Ictaluridae; genus Ictalurus; species Ictalurus furcatus. The sequence goes on from NC_071267.1 coordinate 16,428,657, forward strand.
CACGTTTGCCTTGCATCTCTGGGGTTAGGGGTTTGAATCCCGCCAGTGCCCTGTGGGCACGGAATTGGCATGTTCTCCCCGTGCTTTGGGGGTTTCCTCTGTCTACTCCCCTGTCCAAAGACATGCATCGTAGTTTGATTGGCATTTTTAAATTGTCCGGAGTGTGTGAACGTGTGTGCGCGACTGTGCCCTGCAATGGGTTAGCACTACACCCAGGGTGTCCCCCTCTCGTGCCCGAGTTCCCTGGGATAGACTGATTCCCCTGTGACCCTATGTAGAATAAGTGGTACAAATGTTCTTTAAAGCATCTGTACACTAAATCACTATCAAGCCCATTGTGGTATAAATGAGTGTAAGTGTAGAAAAATCATTAAACTGTGAGTTGTAGCTCTGCACCACTGCACCTGAGGAACACCAAAGCAGTGCCTGAAACACAGCATATGGAGAAATCTATCAGTCACAATAATGTTGAATAAAAGTCTACACAAGGTCCATTTAAAATGTTATACTGTCCATCTTCATTAAGCCCAGCACAGATATCACAAGATCCTAGTCCTTGGGGAGAGGAATTCCAACGGCTGACTGGCTGTGTCCTTGTAAAAGTTCTCTGGCTTTGTCTACCTGGTCCTGAGTGCAGTAGTCCTGCAGGAAAACCGTGGCCAGGTTGCTGAGGCGAGGATTCTGTGTAAGTGAGAAGCGCAGCATGCTCTGCACTACTGCACTGTCTGTGGTTTGGGAGCGTGATGCTGCTGTGGTAAGGTTCATTAACGTTGTGATGGCGGACAAAACAGTCTCGTCTCTGTGACTCGACAAGCAACCTGTGACTAAAGGAATTCCTCCACTTTGCAAAATTTGATCACGACACTCCCGGTCCATGCTGAGGTTACAGAGGCCACCTGACGAGACAGAAACAAAATGAAAACTCAGGTAGAGAATGGAATGACAGTGCAGACTACTTCATCAGAAATAATACAAATATAATTATAGTACTTGTACACATTTTATAGAATTTGTACATTTTAAAGCATAAATTGTGACCATGAAGGCAAATAAATTAAACTCACCAATTCCAAACTCCACAAAGTTCTCGTTTTCCTCTGTTAGCATGTCCAAGAAGAGCTCAGTGACCTGAAGCATCCGCAAAGCTTCCATGCTACGTGGATCATAAGCAAAGTTGGCCAGGTTGGCCAGAATTTGCTCTTTAGCTTCTAGACAGAATGAATGAAAGAGCTGGAGTTGCTTTTTATATTGATGCAAACACAAAAAATGGTGTATGTTCATGTAAATGCCTTTCATGAGACTAATACCTTCACTGTCAGTGTCCTGAAATTCTGTCACAAGCCCCTGCAAATATTCCAACCTATCTGATGCACAGAATCGATTCATTCCTGTAGAACACCTGTAAAATTTGGGAGGGGAAGATATTTAAGTTATCTGAAGGAGATAAAATGTCAAAGTCAGATTTCCTCTTAGGATTACTAAGAAAAACAATCTTAAACATTTTTGAAATGTTATTCCAAGTAACACAAATTTCAGACACAGTTTTGGTATAGGGATAGAGATTAGATTAAACTCTATTAACAGGAAATCATCTACAACACTGGTTCCCAATGCTGGTCCTTTAGTTCCCCCTGTGATTTCTATGCTCCCAACATACATAGTGATTAGGTGAATCTGCCAATGAACAGCCCTTCCTGAGTTGAAAACTAACTCACTCTCTTTCTGTAAGATATATGTAATAGTGATGTGTCGTTCATTTAGAGATTGATTCGTTAATTTTTGACCGGGCATGCGCTACAACATCCCCATAGGTTCTGTACTGGAAACAGATATGAGTAGTTCATCTCTCGAGTCTTCGGGTTCGAGTCGTTCGTTCTTCCGGTGACCGCCGCATAGGCAATGCACCATGCAGTACCGAAAAGTTCATCTTTCGAGTCGTTTGTTCATCGCCTCACAGCTCCACTGCATTCAGCCTATGGGGCGGTAACGGGATGAACGAAAGACTCAACGTTTGCGTAAGCACTAGATGTGTTGGGGGAATTTTAACATATGCCATTTTAATTATATTCTGCTGAAATGAACGAAATGACTTGGAAAAAAGATCCGTTCATTTTTCTGAACGAGATTCAAAGATCCGAGTCAGTAAAAATGAACCGAACTTCCCATCACTAGTGTAAAAGGTACCGGTGTACTCCAGGACCAAGGTTGGGAACCTGTGATATAGATTATAGAATTGCGCCCAACAGATATTCTGCTAACTCTACAAACGAACACGTTAATTCATTACATGACCACAAACACACAAAACCGTCTGTCACAGTATTATTAACGAAAGTAAATGTTAACAGTTATTTATACCCGTTTTTCGGTCCCTCCTAAAGTGGCAGAATACAATTTTACGCATGCGTACTGTACTAGAGTTTGTGAACAATTGACCAGCCCGAACATTTTTCTCTGGTGCGCACGTTAAATTAAAGCCACATCCGGTCCGTCTAAAAATATATCCCCATGATCAGGTATACAAGATTAGTTCCGGGCTTATAGTGCAAGTATTTTAAAACTTCGTAAACAGACATGTAATGTTTGATGACGTGTGTATAAACGATTATATGCAAAGCACTCCAAAATGTATCAAACGCATATGAAATCAACAGCAGAAATAAAAACACATTACGAAATGGTCTCCGGAAGTAATGCGTGCGCGTCTCGAGGTCATAGAGCCTAGAAGGCGTAGAAGTCGTGTATGAAAAGACGCTCAATGAGCCATCTAATACTTTTTCTTCTAAAAGACTGAGACAGAATTTAATACTGCAACATGAAGCAGCACAAACTGTCTGCAAAGAAACGCCTTATAAAACCGATTCTCTTCGGCACACTGATTGCAGGACTTGCAACAGCATTCTTTAACAGGTAACAATAATGCTGCATTCACAAGCCCTACACCACCTTGTGTGTTCCAAAACTAGTGTGTTAATGGCACGAAATGCATTATGTAGTGCAAGTCGTTTGATATTCATAAACATCTAGCTTTGGAATTGCAATGACAGAAAAGGTCATATTTAACATGTTTATCATCTTTATCAGCGATTAAACATGACTTTGTCTCTGAAGGCACTTGTTCTTTGAAGACGTGGAAGAGCTTCGAGCTCAGGAACGAGCTCGTAACGACGCCAAACGCTTAGAAGTATTAGAAAGGAGGCAGAAACAAATAGAAGAGCTGGTGGAGAAGAGAAATGCAGGGGACAATTGAAATCAGACAACTTCTATGCAAGGACATATCTGCTCACCTGTGCTGAAAGCAGACAAACAGGATGGCCACCATCTTAACTGTCAAAAAGGGATGATTGTTTTCCGTGCAAAATTGCAGCTACACAAGGAAAAAGAAAGTTCATCAGAGAACTACTCTTGCAGCTGAGGGAATCAAAAAAGGGGACCTTTCTGTTTTTGTGGACAAAAGAATTCCAGTTAATTAATTGTCGAGTATTGAACAACCCCACTAAATAACCACCAAGAAGCTGTGTGCTATCTGTGGACTAAACATGGCAATGAGAAGATGGGCCAGCACAAGAGCTATAATCTGACAGTATTTGTACGTCAACCACAGATTTGTGTTGGCTAGTGAATGTAAAATTGCTTAAAAATTTGCTTGTATAAGATAAGCTCAGTCAATGCTTTTTTTTCCTGTCACAGTGACACATTATTATGCTCTCATCATTAGCCCAGTACCTGCAAAGTGAAATATACACTCATCATGCACTTTATTAGGAACACCTGCACATTCATACTGTTATACAATCAGCCAATCATGTGGTGGCAGCACAGTGCAGAAAATCATGCAGATACCGAGCAGTCGAGAGCTTCACTTAATGTTAACATCAGAATGAAGAATCTCTGTCTGATCTCTGTGACTCTGTGATCATGGCCTGGTTGTTGGTGCCATATAGGCTGGTTTGAGTTTTTCAGAAACTGCTGAACTCCTGGGATTTTCAGTTTTTCACTTTCCGTGCTTTGATCAAAGCCACAGAGATAACAGTTTCCCCACATTCTGATGTTTGATGTGAACATTAGCTGAAACTCTTGACCTGTTTCTGTGTAATATTTTGCATTACACTGCTGCCACATGATTGGCTGATTGTGGCATGAATGGTGTTCCTAATAAAGTGGATGGATAGTGTATATATTATTACAGTGTAAAAAAAAAAGTCAAATTATCACCCATTTATATAAAAGAAAATTAAATATTTTATAAACACTCAAATCGCCTATTTATACAAAACTTTGGCAAAAGGTTTATGAACATTCTAAAGCAGGAATTGTTTTTCAGGCATTTGCAACATGTCTCTGTTCTAAAAATAAACCTTTGCACCTTCATTTTGCCACATTTTTTGTATTGCGTTTTATTGTTTGCAGCCAGTAAAGCCACACCTGTAATGTAGAGTAAATGAGTAATGTAAGAGTGATGAGTGCAGCACAACGCACATAACATAGTGCACAAAGACATACAGCAGGAGCATCAGTAGAGCGAACATTGTGGAAAAACTTTGCAAAGCTGAACAAACAGACTGCAGTTTACAAATAATACATATCCATCTAGTTGTAAGAGAATGAAAACCACCATAGCAATTAGTGAAGGGAATTCCAGCTCTTACTAATGCAAATCTGTTCCTAATGTTCACCCAAGGGTGTCTCATAGAACAAAATTTAACTATACTTTCATGTTCGTTTAATGGTCTAGTTTCTATTGAAAACCATTTAGAAAATATTAGCACACACCATTGACTCGATTTATATTATTTGAATGTGCTTCATATCTATGTGAAAAGAGGCAAACCAGTTAACAAATGTTTACTAAGAAATAAGTCTTATTTCAGGCATGATATATTTAAATAGAAATATTTAGATTAATTCTCAGGCAGGTTGCTGTGAACAGAAAAGCAGCTTCCACAAAACCTAAAACTAAAATACTGACTTTTTACAGAGTTGGGAAGGCTATAAAAAGATTTTCATAAAGATTATAAAGTGTTTATAAGGATTATAAACAGTGAAAACCATGCTCCAGAAAAGTAAGAAACATATACCCAAAAATACAAAGGGGAAAAATGTGGAATGAAAGCCCAAGTTTATATAAAATTCAGTAATATTTTTTTTTTCTTTCACTATTAATATACTATTTGACTATTTGTTTACTTTTATTTACTGATGATGATGGAATATTTGGAAAACATATATGTGTGGTAATGAATTTTCCCATTCTGATTTAGTCTGATTTGGGTCTTTTTACACACTTCATGAAACAGCAAAATGATGGATTAATTGTGAACAGGATGAGCTCGATGAACTGTCTACAGCACCATCTGCTAAACTCCCAGAGAGAAACACTTTGTAGTGAGTAGGGAAAAAATCTGACGGGCACACATACTAACGATACACAAGACTCAATAAAAGTTAGGGCTGATGGTGCTGTAGACCTGATGTCATTCTAGTTAGAAAATCCGTGCTGTTTTAACACCTACCATGAAGAGGTAAAATTGGATTAAATTTCAGATTTTGGATGTTCTTTGTCTTCTATATACGATTTTAAAGATGCAAGAAGTGTTCACATCTAACAAAAGAATACATATCCTACTGAAAACTGTGTGAAATTTGAAAACTTTAGGTTTATTCTTTATCTACAGACTATCTTCATAATCCGCAATTTCATAGTAGATCTCATACATCTACTGGCACATGTGTTTGGTGTAAAATCCAGCATTTGTTTTATGAAGCATAGTTAAAACTTAGACCTGGCACAAAGGATAACACACATGATACTTGAAGCCTTGACTTGTGAAGGCTTGACTTGTCATCCAATGAGATGGTCTTGAGTATTGTGAGTTCTCATCTCTTCCCTTGGTGTTGCTTATTCATCAGAGCAGATATTAACATTGTTAATACAATTTGATCAACTAATCAGTAACACTGATTATAAAGAAAAAATATTACAAGTATTACAAAAATGTATACACGTATTACACGGTCTGACAAACAAAATAAATAAGTTACAGTATTGAATGTAGACTATAGCTGGCTCCAGGGCTTGTAACAGAGACAGTGAAAGTTTATGGGGTTGCCATACTATTGTCTTTACAGTTTTGCAGTGCTAAGTATGTGTAAAAAAAAAACAAAACAAACAACAACAACAAAAAGTGTAAGTTCATTTGCTTCTGAAAATGGCCCAGGACTCCCAGATTCACTAGGATCCTGATACAGGGTAAAGTGGTTACTGAAGATATAAGAATGAATGAGTGAACTGAATGAGTGTAATGTTAGAAACAGCACACTAGTGACATCTGTTGGTCAAATCTACATATATGCACCAGGCGAACCTATTATATATAATATTTAAAACTAAAGTGCATATAATTATTTTTGTTACAAAGTAAAAAAACAAACAAACAAACAATCAAACCTACCCCAATATGAATATGTAATCAATTTACAAAATATACTTTAAAATATGATATGAGCTGCTGTGAGTCGGTTGTGCAATCCTGTAATAATAACTCACACTCTGCTCTGTGTATAATTTTCAGCATGTGTCATATGCCAGCTCTCAAATTTAAACATAAAAGAAGTGGCAGGAGCTGGCAGCCAATGAAGAGAGAGTGACAGTATGATCAAGTAAACAAATGAGAGTGGGAACGTGAAAGAGTCTGCTATTATGTTATAAAAGAAAAAAGTATTCAGGACTGAAGGAGTTTTAGCTTTTTTTTTGTTTTTCTAGAAGAACAGGTAAGATGTTTATTTGTTCTCTTTGTTGGTGGGAAGCTAATGATAGATCAGAGTTATCTGATTTATCCTCACTGTAGAGTTTGTATTGTTGAATTATATCACATTCCTACTTTGTGAGTGAATGCCATTTGCCCCTGAACAAGCCTGATGGCCACTGACAGCCCATCACTCATTCTGGAAAGACAGAAGCTCTGTCAATCTAAAAAAAAAAAAAAAAGCTTAACACTTTCCTTTATTATTTTTTTAAAATGCAGGTTTAATGGAGTCCCACATGTCTGTGTCACTCTGTGGGAAAAGTTTGAGTGACACTGATGAGGCAGGAGTATGGAGGATCCTTTGGGAAACCCCTGCATGATAGGCAATTTGAGTGGACAGGGCTGCCCTCTCCTCACAGCTATCCGAGACCCCCATCCATTTGATTATCCTGTAGACACAAGCACACATAGAGCAAAAGGAGTCAACAGTCAGGGGACACAGTTGTGCTAGAGGGAGCTCAGAGGAAGATTAATTGCTCAGACAGACTTTTCTATAGCTCCAAGGTCTACCACAGGGTGATTATGCTTTTTAATTAGTATAATTAATATACTCCAGAAAAATCCTCCTTGACACTTTGGGTTATATTACAGGAAATGCACAGGAGTAGTCAAAGGCACTGAAAAGATAGGCACTTTATATTATAAGTACATAAGTGTAATAATGTGTACATGTCATATTTGGAGTCCTTTAAAGATCTATGATTAATTTCGACTTATTTGTAAGGTTTGATAATACAATGTTCCACTCCATGTCTGAAAGGAAACATAGTTTGGACTTTAGCAAAGTCAAAGGTCATTTCTTCCTCATCTGTACAGTAGTAACAGAAAACTATGGGTTACTTAGTAAAATTTTCCTTTGTAGTATTTCATTTTCTTTCTCTGGCATGTGTGCTTTATCTTTGATAGCTAAAAAGATAAATTTTTAAAATCTTAATTATTTGGTTTGCCAGCAGTTCAGTGTTAATTTCCAGGCATTACTGTAATGGTAATGATGTAAATGTATAAGTCATTAATTTCCATTAAAACAAATCAAGTAATTACAGAAGTCTTTTTCGTGGTACAGCCTGTTCCCAGTCCTATCTTGAGCTTGGTTTAATGTCTGCGTGGAGTGTGGCGTCACATGTTCCCCACATGTCTGCATAAGTTTCATGTAGCTTCTCTGGTATCTTCCCATCTTCCAAAAAATATGCCGTTCAATGAAATGACAACACTCAATTGCCCCTAGTTTGTGAATGAGTGTGTGGTTGTGTGTGTGCATGACACCCTGTGATAGACCCTTGATTCAGTGTGACCCTGACCTGGGTAAAGCGGTTCTTGAAGATGAATGAATAACCAAATCAAAATGCACTGAGCATTGTGTCTTGTGTATCTTAAAATAAGCATATTTGTGTCAGTTTATGATATCAATATAATCTGATGGTGTCAGATTCTCATTCAGTCCTCCAGGGGGCACTAGATGATTCTCAATAGAACTGCTTCTCCTCAGTTTACAGGTCCATTCGTCCATCCATCCAACTTCTATACCACTTTATCCTTTTCAGGGTCATGGGGAAACCTGGAGCCTATCCCAGGGGGCATCGGGCACAAGGCAGGGTACACCCTGGACAGGGTGCCAATCCATCGCAGGGCACACTCACATCCACATTCACACTCCCACTTCCATTCATACACTATGGACACTTTGGACATGCCAATCAGCCTACCATGCATGTCTTTTGACTGGGGGAGGAAACTGGAGTACCCAGAGTAAACCCCCGCAGCATGGGGAGAACATGCAAACTCCGCATACACAGGGCCACGGTGGGAATCAAACCCCCGACCCTGGAGGTGTGAGGCGAACGAGCTAAAGTTATTTTTTCGCCCGTAATTTAATTAAAAAAGTGGAACTTTCATATATTCTAGATTCATTACACATAAAGTGAAATATTTCAAGCCTTTTTTGTTTTAATCTAGACAATTATGGCTTACAGCTCATGGAAATAAAAAATCCAATATTTCAAAATACTAGAATGAAGAGTTTGTAATATAGAAATGTTGACCTTCTGAAAAGTATGTTAATTTATGCACTCAATACTTGGTCGGGGCTTTAATCCTTTTGCATGAATTTCTGCACCAATGCAGCGTGGCATGGAGGCAATCAGCCTGTGGCACTGCTGAGGTGTTATGGAAGCCCAGGTTGCTTTGATAGCGGCCTTCAGCTTGTATGTATTGTTGGGTCTGGTGTCTCTCATAGATTCTCTATGAGGTTCAGGTCAGGCGAGTTGGCTCGCCAGTCAAGCCCTTTAATACCATGCTCAGCAAACCAGTTACTAGTAGTTTTGACACTGTGGGCAGGTGCCAAGTCCTGCTGTTAAAGGAAATCAGCATCTCCATAAAGCTTGTCAGCAGAAGCATGAAGTGCTCTAAAATCTCCTGGTAGACTCTGCATTGACTCTCGACTTAAGAAAACACAGTGGACCAACACCAGCAGACGACATGGCCCCCCAAATCATCACTGACTGTGGAAACTTCACACTGGACTTCAAGCAACTTGGATTCTGTGCCTCTCCACTCTTTCTCCAGACTCTGGGACCTTGATTTCCAAATTAAATGCAAGTTTACTTTCATCTTCCCCATGATTGTGGTTGTGTACTGAACCAGACTGAGAGATTAAAGGCTCAGGAAACCTTTGCAGGTGTTTTGAATTAATTAGCTGATTAAAGCTCTTCTCAGGTCGACATTTCTGTATTATAAATTCTTTCTTCTAATATTTTGAGATACTGGATTTTTGATTTCCATGAGCTATAAGCCGTATTCATCAAGATTAAAATAAAAAAAGGCTTGAAATATTTCACTTTATGTATAATGAATCTAGAATATATGAAAGTTCCACTTTTTGAATTAAATTATGGAAAAAAATAACTTATCCATGATATAAATTTTTTTTGAGATGCACTTGTACATACTGCACATATTGACAACATGCAGTGCCTGCTCGACTGATGTTGTAACCTTCACTGTGTACATGCCAAATACAATACAACGACACAAGGTCAGTAGCCAGCACTGTTTAACCACTTGTGCTTAAAGAAAAGCATGTGAATGTATTGCTGTGAGCATTTCTCCCATCTCATGTACAGAGCCTGGTGAAGTTGCGTGTCTTTGAGAGCTGGACGGTCCCAGTGTCTCCTGATGTAGTGATCCAGAGCGCTATGGGGTTGAAATGACTCTTAAAGCAGCAGCATGGAGCCTGTCCCTCACTGTCCTGTCCGTAATGTGGATTTTGTGACTGTTGGCATTGGTCACAGTGTAGGCGTCCAGCTGCATGATATGCCATGCCATGCCAGTCTGCAGTCTATATACACACACAGCTGTGTTTTATCAGTTAAACCTACCGTTTAGGACTCTTTTTAGAGATCACCACAGACCAGATATTATATAAGTGGTGGACCATTCTCAGTACTGATATGGTAGTGGCATGTAAGTGTATCAGGCACAGGAGTGATGCTGGGGTTTTTAAACTTATATTTATATATATTTATATATTTATAAACTTAACTTTTTCCATGTACAGTTTTTTCTTTATCCTCGAGCCCCCTCAGGGTGGGTGGATGATTTTGACTGGCTGACTGTTCTCAAACTGGCAGTGACATTGAATTAGTTTGAATCTAAGCAATTTTATTATATATATATAGAATGTTAAATTTTTTACATTTCAGGGCTAATTGTTTGCCAAATATGGATACCAACCGACCCTCATTTCTTGCATTTATGTTCCATACACTGTATCAGTTCAAAAACTATTATAGCCTTTGCCTGTAGTGTTCATTTTGGTTTATTAGAAATGTTTCTATCAAATCAGTAACAGTTGATCTCTGTGTGTTTTTTTTTATACCATATATGAAGTGCTCCTTGTACATTTTGTTTGTAATCTGATTCAGTATTTGAAAGCCGTCAATAGTTGTTAAAGCTCAAAGTGTGCTATTTTTACTATCAGAGTACAAAAGACAATAACTGACTAACCCTCTGGCACTGTCTGAGAAAAAGCATCATATTATGTTGGACTGGAAAGTACACAATACTAAAACATTCATTTGAAAGTCAAATGAAATGAAATATTTAATATTTCGTTTTGCTTCTGATGACAATGAATCCATTAAAGTTTAATAGTCTAACTATTCAGAGTATTCGCAGAGAACAACAGAACATAATTACACTTCTGTTTTATTATTGCATGTGTGATTCTGCTTGAAGTTATTTACATAATAGTGCAGGCATGAACAATAACCTCTCTTTCATTAAAGCACATAAAATATATAATAAGTATTATATACTGTAGGTATAGGAATATTATCCGTATCAAAAGTTAGAGATTCCAGAATGATTATGATTTAGTTTGTACATTATCTTGCTCTTCTGAAAGCTAATTAGCTGAAGCTAATTACCATAAATCTGATCACAAGTAATTACAGAGACACTGCTGCAAGTTATAACACTTTCTTCACTACACAAATTCTTCATTAAAACATTATCCTTATATTCAAGAAACAGAAATACAACAATGTATTTTAGAAGTGTACATCAGCAATGCTGCATGTGATATGAGCAGCCGGGCCAAACCTGCTAAAAGCTATGAAAAGCTTTTAGCTTGTGGTGTTTCTGCACAGATAGCGAAACAATACTGTACCATAAATATGCTCCTGAGTCAGGTTCAACCTACAGCTGTTTGACAAATTAAAGGAAAAATCTGTGGCTTTATTTTGCTGGCACTGTTTGGGTCTACTCATCCACTTAGAAGTATGCATGACTGCAAATCAATATAATGGTGTTACATCCCACAAGTACAGATCCAGAGATCTGTGCCAAGGTGCACTGAAGCTGTTCTGGCATCTTGGGTTGGCCCTACATCTTCATAACAAACTTTATGCTATGTATTCCTTGAATTTTCCTTTAACCACCTGCATGTGTGTAAATTCTTCAAATCCCTTCTGTTGTTTACGCCGTCCTTTTGTATTTATGCCATTTGTATGTTTAGGAGATGTGTTTTGGACGTATGAACCATTGTGGCAGTGTGGAAAGAATGCTGGAAGATGACACTGCTGCCTGTTTATTAGAGTTGATGGTTTATTGGAGTTCAGCTGGAAGCACTGAATTAGAGAGAGGACATTGACAGCCAGCCAGGTGCTACACACACATGACTCACTGATTGAATAAGCTCATGTCCATTACACAGTTACCACACTGACCTCATCATTCACAAGCACAGCAATTCACTATTCATAAGCGATTGACTATTTTCATTTTGTCTTCATGTTCTTAAAATGCAAATATCTTCTAATACAATATCCATATCTGTAACCATTATAGTTTTGATTCGTAAAAGAACTAATAGGTTTATTTGCATTTTGAGGACAGTATAAGTTCTAGTCTTTGAGTCAAAGATGAATGGAGTGTGCCTTGAGTAATAAGATGACTTACTTGTCTTTGAAAGACTGTCATGTCACATCAAACCAGTGACTACAATCACCATCCTGCACTGTGGCCTACAAACATAGCTGTCATGGACCGCAATTCCCAGAACACACCTTCATTCTAATCATGCACACCTGCATCCAATTCACAGCACAATCACAACCACAGTTTAAACAGATTTCAATGCATTCACTCTTTGCGAAGTATGCACTCAGTTGTTGTTTGTCTCTGGTGGTTACCAAGCCTTGATTTCGTGTCTGTTTATTCTGGAGTTTTGACTTTGCTTACGTTTACAACTTCATCTCTTTGCCTTGTCCTGTTTGTGCTGTTTGCCCATGATTATTGTCTTCTGCTTTATCCTTTGGAAGTGTTGTTTGATTAAACTGCCATACCTGCACTTGCTTCCGTCTCAGCCTCCATTACATGACAAAGACATTAAAAAAGCAAATTAACAGTAACAAACGTGTACATATTAAAGGGTAGAAAATGGGGGAAGGAGCTTCATTTTGGCTATAGTATTGCATTGCGTATGAAAAAAGTGCATGTCTGGAAAAAGGACAGGCATGGTGAATATAGTGGACAAGCTGTTTCTTTCACATAGAATACATTCGTACACTGACAGAGCTTCCAGCTCCCTACCTTTGCAGTGTTCTGTGTGTACATTACAGACAAACATGGGGAAACGATTTATTTCTCCATAAGTTGTTTCTTCAAAATCCGTTCATATACAGATCGGCACTATAGATGTCTGCACAGGTCTAATTCATAACAAGAATGAGTGCTGTGGAAATGAAGCCTATTTAATGAGATACATAAATGATAATTATGGTTATGACCCCTGAGATACTGATTTCTCAAAGTAATTAAAGATAAAATTGCTCAAGAGCCCAGAAGCAAAAGGACAAAAGAACACTTAGATTCTAAATTTGCTTTTATTTCTATTATTGATATTGTATTATTAATATAAAAAAAATTGTCAGGGGTATGACACTTTAGATTAAGTTTCCCTTATCTAGCATTATTTAAAACAATAATTACCATGAACAAGCCAGCTTTAATATTTTTTTTAAAATAAGAAACCAAATAAGCCAAATAAACATTTCAACAAATGGCAGTTGCTGTAATACAAGTATTAAGTAACTTTGTTACTTGTGTTTATTGTACTGCCATGGTTTATCATTTGTTAATAAATAATGTAAATAACAACACTGATGCATTCCCATCAGAGGAATAATATATAGGTACTTTAAATCTCCTCACTGAAAACTACTGAGTCTCATGCTTTAGAGGGAAACTCCATTGTAAGGTTACAGTAGTATACACCTCATAAAAAAACTGATTTGATGTAATGCTTTCTGTTATAGTCCTGTACTGTAAGCTGTATGTATTATGTGGTTAAGTGTGTAGTACAAACGCCAGAATACTGCACAATTATTTTGTGTAAAAATGGTAAGTACAAGTGGTTTAATGTAATGCCACTATCTGTATTTATATCTGTTTAATGCTCCAAATATTTGTATTTGTATCTGTATTTAGATTTAACCCAAAGTGGGCATGACCTGAACAAGACAGGATGTTTTTTGGTAATTAAATATGAAGCTTACGATGCTGGCATGAATCTTATTGGAAAACCTTATTATGACCTATCCATCGTCTGTGAATCTTGACAGTTCCTCAGCCTCACTCAAGTTCACAATTGGATTTACTCACACCTGTATGGGTATTTACTGTCTTTTAAATCCCATTCAGAAAATTATTGTTTTGGTATGTATACCCACAATATTTTCCCAGTCTAATACACACCTTTAGGCTCAATCAAATTTCTGGCTAGCCTATGTTTATCTGTATTTGCATCTGATTACAACACATTATCTGTGAAATAATGTGTTCATATTCGGTTATAATCTTGTAAGTACTGACACAATTAATCTGAAATGCCTGACAGGTTCTAGCTATTTTACAAGTATGTGTCCAGTATAAAGTTAATGTGTGGTAATTGGTTATTTATTTTGGTGTAAAACAATGTACAATTTAAACAGTTTAGACAATTTAAAAATAATTTTATGAAATGCTTGAAAAGACCATAAATTAAGAGGAATTATGATGAAATATGTATATCATGTTGTATAATTATTTGCGAAACAAAGTAAGCAGAAAGCCGTAACAAACACTAAATTTCACGGTAATACCACATGTTTCAGCAGAAAGGTCAATTGGAAAAACTTTGGTTTATAAAATGGTATGAACTACTACCATATGTACTACCATGACAATGAATGGTGCTCCCATTACAGCACAATTTCATTAGATTTAACAGGTAAGTATGAGTGTAGTAGTTATTGGAAGGGATGACTACGATTAAGGAAAGAGTAAAGTATTTTTATTTCAATGTTTGCAGCAGTTACAGTGCATTGTCTACACTAAGCACAGTCACTGGTTTTGCTGTAATGACTGGAGGCAAAACGAGAGAAGAGAGAGTTGTTTCTGATCAACCAAAATGCAAAATGTTTGAAAATGTGTTTAAAAAATGAAATGGCATAAAATGAGAGGTGCACATGCAAATAGGACGGAGGAATAAGAAAAGTAATAAGGACGCACTCTGTATCTCCTCTAGATAGATTTCCTGTTGTGGTGAACTAGAAGCTGTGAAGTTGAATGAAACCGGATTATATTCACATTGGATTCTTAGGAAGCTCCCAAAACATCTGCTGTTCTTAAGCATCTAGAGGTTCTATTTTAAAATAAGCAGCTTTACCAGGGACTTTTACTTGTTTGCTTAAAGTATAAAACAGGCTGAAATATGAGAAGTTGAGAATACGGAGCTTCTGTCTGGACCTCAAAGACGAGGATTAATGACAGCACCGGCATGTCTGTGTCCTCTCTGCCAACAATTACATTGACTTGATCTGACAAATACCAGTTTCTGAATGGGAGGTGCAACCTTTTCTCCTGGTGTCCCCCATCCAGTGGACATCAATGAAGGAGTGAAAAATTGTAGCTAGAGGATAATAGGACCTTTTTGACGGCGCAGGATAAGACTAGTACCTTCTGCCAATGCATCTCAATGAACTGTCAAGTTAATGACTCCAAGTTCACTGAAAACCTCACTGAAATTGAAACTTCAGTTACAGTCTATATATACAGTAGATAGGAGAAATGTATAGGGTTTTGAGTTGTTGGACCAATAATCCATATATTTGAGTGTTTTTGCTGGTTTTAATTTCTAGTACCATTTTAAGGATATATGTGAGAGGCAAAGGCGATTATGTAGTTTAATGGTTTAAATTTAATTAGCGATTGAAAATGGGGTGCGGAAAGAATTGTGAAGGCCATATTTTGCACTTATGCATCCATTTATGGTGTAATTAATTTAGTTTATTAATTACACTGGTTTGATTATAATGTATTCTGTTGATTAATGAGGCCAAAGGAAGGTTCTGTCTCACCCTGGAAGCAATTAGCACTGCGGAGCACCTACCCGGCCCTGATAACAGCCCTGTTTTGTCTGCAGAGGTTATGAATTTAGTTTAGGTTAATGTTTAAGTTTTTGACTCTGTTTTGAATTTGAATTTCTGGTAGTTTCCTTTTTGGGTTGGATTTTTCTTGAATAAATTGTTTTTTATTATATATATCACCTCACTGGAAAAAAGTAGATCTTCCCTCCCAATATATATTGACAAACACTTTTTCTTTTCTGCACCATGCATACAGTTTCATGGCCTCCAATAAAGCATCCAGTTAGTGTCCTATAAAGATGAAGGCATAGCATTAGTGGGACTGACACTGCAGCATCAGAGGCCATCTTACCTGCGATTATCTGTGTACTTGTATGTGCATGACAGGCAGCACATAATTCTACAAGTGCTCTTGGACCCCATGTGGCTTGCAGATGTAATCGGGACGTCTCTCTGTGGGGGAATGATGAGTTCATTAAGGTTGATCAATCTGAGGAAGAGGCGCCTGCTGAACTGATAATGCCACGTCTACGCCTGATGTCTGTTCCTGCCATTCCAACTCCCTGTGACCCAGACGTCATGGCACACTGACAGCTCAAGCGTCTCAATTTAAATCCTCTTCGGAAGTTCCTGAGTGGTTTTAATCTCTTCAGTAATGATGATATTGACGGAAGGATTTGATCAGCTCTGTTATAACCACCATTTATCATAGCGATGTGCTTTTTATGTGGGTCTCATGTGTGTTCTCAGTGCTTGAGTATGTGTCTCTTGAGATAACCAGTGGAGTTATTAGACGTGTAATCACTTCCCCTGACAGGATCACACCATAGTTCTCTTCTTTCTTTGCTTCTGGACAATGTCTTGAGAATTATGAATTGCTCCACTGTCTACTGTCAAATAGACTAAACATCACTTTGGAGAATTTCAGGAAACATTTCAGGAAACCTCAAACAGCCCTTTATTCTTGGACATAGGGAAGAATGAAATAATGTGAATGGATATATTTATTGTCTTTACCATGTGCCATGTGGCTATTTTTGGACATGGGCTAAATGTTTCTTCCTACACATTGTGACAAATCGATGTGAAAATAAATAAATAAGCGAACTAGTTATAGCCAGCAAAACCTATCTGTGGGTATTGGTGTCTGTTGTGAGTTAATAAGATGTCAGAGAAGATTGATGGTTGAGCCATTGGAGGAGCAGGAGGTTTGGCATGAAACGGCGCTGTGCTCTTTTATGAAAATAGGCTGACAGGGAGGAGAGTTGAGTATTGTGTCCAACAACACAATCAGTGTCAGAAACAGCACACATACAACCACACAGTCAAAGAAATATGTGTTGATAAAGGAATTCATTATCATCGTAGCAAAATAGTATGTAGTACGTAATAGTAGAGGCTGTACTGGTGTAAAAGATGTTTTATATTGTGATAGACCATACATGCAGCAAAAAGCAATATTAATATAAATCAAATTTGCTATTCATCAGATGGAACTCGTGTGGATCCTGATGCATGTGGCAATCATGTGTGATTGACAATGTAGTTCTTTTCTTGGGAATCAAGTCGTCACATGCTGAATTTACCTGTCAGCCCACACTCACAGCAGGAGTAAAAGCTTGCGTTTGGTGAATTAAAACTTTCCCATGAGTGCTTTGTTTATCTGAGAATAACTGACCTACTGAATATAAAGTGTGACCCACATGTGAAGTAGCAAAATTCACTCTGTGTGAACTTGACATGTTATCTCCTGGGCTTTGAGCCTATCTCTACTAAATTAAGTCCCTCTCAGGATGTATCAACAATTTGGACTAGATCTAATTCAGTTTCACATTGAGATATTCTCTCTCTCTCTCTCTCTCTCTCTCTCTCTCTCTCTCTTTTTTTTCTTTTTTGCTCTTCCTCCTTAGGGAGGAGCCCAGGGAGGTTTGCCTGTCTTTTCAAATCACACATCCATCACTCTGGCACTCAAGCAGAGAAGGGATGGTCTGGATGACTGGATGAGATGAGGGTTGTGTGTGCGTGTGTGTGTGTGTGTGTGTGTGTGTGTGTGTGTGTGTGTGTGTGTGTGTGTTTTAATACCATGGACTGTGGTCCCTAGGCTGATTCACACCCACGTCAGAAAAGGAACCATCTGCTCTCTTCAGAGGATTTGCTTCAGGTCAGTCTGATCAAGAACAAAGACAAAATGCTTCCGGCAAACAAAGTGAACATACTCTGAAACTCAGGTCTGGTACGTTCAAGTATAAAGTTTTTGACTAATGAACAGTCTACTGGTTTTATCTGTTAATCTGGGCATAGCGTAGTACAAAAGGACTGTGACGTGTCATGTATCAAAGGCTTCATGCAGCTTATATCTCAAAGGATATGCTTCTCTCAGCCCAGCCATGTTAAGACCTCACTCCTTATATTCTGTCAGTCCATCAGTCTTCACCAGACTAGGACACTGAGCCCCAGCTCCTCTCATCCTTCACAACCCTGACAATCAATCCCATCCTTGACTGGCCTGTCACTCACAGAACAAATGGACAAATGGCTACCATCATGCTCTGAAGGAACTAAGCCAAGTAATTCATAGGTACAATTGTGCCTTCCGCACCTGGTGATGAGCTTTTTAGAGATATTAATACAGATGTACAGTATACAGTGCTGTGAAAAAGTATTTGCCCCATCCCGATTTCTTCTGTTTTAGTGTATATCTCATACTAAATTGTTTCAGAAATTAAAACAAAATCTAAGATAAAACAAAGGCAACCTGAGTAAACACAAAATACACTTTTTAAATGATAATGTTTATTATTGAAGCAAAAAATTTATCCAATACCAACTGGGCCTGTGTGAAAATGTCTTTGCTCCTGTCAGTTACTAATTCCCCAAATCTATGAAACTGCATTCATAATGGGGTTCAGCTCTACTAGAAACAACCAGGCCTGATTACTGCAAACCCTGTTCAATCAAATCAACACTTAAATAGAACTTTTTCAACACCATGAAGTTGTTAAAAGGTTGTACCCAGTAACAAACTATGCCAAAATTGAAAGAAATTCCAGAAATGAAGAGGAAGAAGGTGATTGAAATATATCAGTCTGGGAAGGGTTACAAAGCTATTTCAAAGGCTCTGGGACTCCAAAGAAACACAGCAAGAACCATTATCTCCAAATGGAAAAACTCGGCACAGTAGTGAACCTTCCCAGAGATGTCCAACCTACCAAAATTCCCCCAAGAGCACAGCAACTACTCATCCAGGAAGTTACAAAAGATCCAAGGAAAAAATCGAAGGAACTACAGACCTCTGTTGCAACAATAAAGGTCACTGTTCATGACTCCACTATCGGAAAGACACTGGGCAAAAATGGCATCCATGAAAGAGTGGTGAGGTGAAAACCACTGCTCACCCAGAAGAACATTAAGGCTCATCTGAATTTTGCCAAAACACACCTTGATGATCCTCAAACCATTAGGAAGAATGTTCTGTGGATTGATGAGTCGAAAGTGGAACTGATTAGAAGACAGGGGTCCCGTTAAATCTGGCGTAAACCGAACATTGAATTCCACAAAAAGAATATCATACCTACGGTCAAGCATGGTGGTGGAAGTGTGATGGTGTGGGGATGCTTTGCTGCTTCAGGTCCTGGGCAACTTGCAATAATTGAGGGAAACATGAATTCTGCTCTCTACCAGAAAATCCTAAAGGAGAATGTCTGGTCTACAGATCTTACGTTGAAACTCAAGTGGAACTTGATTATACAGCAAGACAATAATCCAAAGCATAGGATTAAATCCTAGTCCTAGAAGTAAGTGAAAGACGGATAAATTTTTTTGCTTCAATAAAAATAAATAAATACATAAAAATGCTATTGTGTGTTTACCCAGGTTGTCTTTGTTTTATGTAGTATCTCGTTTGAATATCTAAAACTATTTAGTAGGAGCTACACACAAAAACAGAAGAAATCAGGAAAAATACTTTTTCACAGCACTGTATATGTGCCAGTACACATATTAATAGCACAAATGTTTCTCCAGTCTTCACTAGATGACTGAAGGGACTTCTGTCATCATATAGCCTAATAATTTATTCAGGCGAAATACAATATGCATCCCATTTTGTCCTCTTAAAGAATCAGAATTTGGTTTTAGTATAAACCAGGTGTTTATCCACTGTAGTCATTTTAAATTAGATTAGATATTAACATTTTTTTAACTGTGCGAATAATAAGCATGAAATGTAATGTCAGGAATGAATATAGTTAGTGTGTGTGTGTGTGTGTGTGTGTGTGTGTGTGTGTGTGCGCGTGTGTGTGTGTGTGCACGTGCACACATGGGCATGTATGCCATTGCTGCACTGCTGTTAATTGTATTTAACCCTTTACTACATGGTAATTAATTTATCTCCAATTGTTTGATGTAACTGGAAAAAGTTATTCTTGACACAAAGTGTATGATACTTTCCACCATTGCACAACAATTTACCAACGAACCCCCCTCCCACCAATATTTTTCAAATGTTTTATACATTTTTATTACCTCAAAGTAATTCAAGTAATAAAAATCCATAAAAACATTTTTATGTAAATGTAATAATTCATGCAGTAGAGGGTTAACCAATTAGTAGGCCAGCTGAGATTAAATTCTGTCCATCATTCATCACTGATGAGCAAACAGGTCTCGGATGTGTTGCTGATTTTAGTTTTGATCATTGTGGTCAGAGTTGTTTCTGAAAATGTGTGTGCGTGAGTGTGTGTTGCGTATTAACCGGTCTCCATCCAAACTTGTCAATATGGCTGGACATAAACATAGCAGATGTCACCTTGATGCTGCCTGTGTTGTTTGATTGAGAGAAAACAAATAATCCAGTGCAAACTCAACTCAGACTGCATCACGATCGCAGTTTAAACGGGCAAACAAAATAAAATAGTTTTGTTTGTCTCACATGTACAGGTCCAAGATGTGCGTCTGAAGTGATTGCTTCAATGTTACTTCAATTAGATCTTATTTGAATGATACATTATATTGAATTATATTATATTCTATTTGAAACTGTAAATATAAACTAGTCTTTTTATTTGAATGAGAAGTACAGTATAGGTGTGCCGATATAAATGCACCAAACCAAAATAAATAAATCAAAACAAAAACTACTACAAAAAACACTCACTTGGCTTAAAGTAAATGACTAGTTATCAATAATCAAACTTTTAAGAGTGGCCCAGTGACAGTTTATTAACACAGCGTGTTTGTGAGCCTCACTACCAAGGAAATGATATCAAGGGCACATTAAGTCAACACTGATGATTACAGTCCCACTGTGAGTTATTT
This sequence comes from Ictalurus furcatus, assembly GCF_023375685.1. Taxonomy (NCBI): domain Eukaryota; kingdom Metazoa; phylum Chordata; class Actinopteri; order Siluriformes; family Ictaluridae; genus Ictalurus; species Ictalurus furcatus. The sequence goes on from NC_071267.1 coordinate 16,449,685, forward strand.
TGTAGAATCTAAAGAGCACTGAAATTTAATGTGTGATACCTTTGATGATGATGATGATGATGGAGTTTAAATTACAACCAATAGCTAAGGGGAGCAAAAGACAAGAACAACTTCCTCTCCCTATAACACAGACACAGATGTAATGGCACATAACACATGCATAAATTACTTATGATGTTTACCTAAACCCTAAATATTTTTAACCTAATATGTAAAACTGATTCAGGTCTGCCAACCCAGATTTAAATGCACATATCTAGTCTAGTATTACATGTAGCATTACACATGACCTTGTATGTGCAACTCTGACCTACTACAAATGTGAGGTCTGAGCAGTCATTGAATATTTCTAATTAAATCAATGGTCCACCTGATACATTGCTTGGTAGTAATGTTGGGTCCAAGTCCACCTTTATTGAGTTCAAGTTGAGACCAAGTCCTTAACCAATCGAGTCCAATTCTAAAAGGGGCCGAGTTGGACTTAAGTCCGAGTCCTTAATGGCTGAGTCCGAGTCGAGTCTGGCCGAGTCCAGAATATAATTAAATTGAAAAAAGATTTGAAATTGCAATTGTAAACTCAGAACTGAGCTGTTAAATTAATATTTTAACCTTCACAAACCAATGGCAACATAAATGCAACAAAAAATACCACTATTACATCTTGCCATTGCCATTAAATATTTTTTATTTCAGGTCATCAACAGCTCAACTAGTTTCCTATCAAAAAATGGTTTCAAAGAAAAAAGATATATAGAGGTATGTGTAGAACTTTTTTTTATATTACAAGTGTATGAAAATACAAATTAACCTCTTTTGTAGGGCTGCACGATCATGGCCAAAATGATAATCCCGATTATTTTGATCAATATTGAGATCTCAATTATTTATCACGATTATTAATTGATTTTAGTGACAACATATTTCTATTGCACTTTCACATTTATTCTCATGCACAATATAACACACAATTAGGCATGAGAAAACTTGAGCTGGTCAATTATGACAGAATTTAGGAACATAATGTGAGCCATGACACATTAATTTACCTTCTGATAAACTAAATTTAATATTTTCAGTTAATTTTACAGACTGTATGCAAAAAAAAAAAACTTTAACCTGTTCCACCTTATAAACAAATACAATAAACATCAATGTTCAGTGTTTAAAGTTTGCTCCTCTTAAATATATTTAAAGCTACACTATTAGACATTTTCCCCTGTCATGGTTCTGGGTTGGAGTCAGTTCTGGAAATGCACTGTGTATATTGTGTATATATCTGAATAATCTCATATAGGATGTGATTGGGTGAGTTCATTTACCCGTCAGATGCAAAGCGCTTTAGTTTAATGGTGTTCATTACTGATGCTCCGATTAGGATCTTTACAGCCGAAACCGATCCAGATACCAATCTTTTTTTGTTTAAACTTTAATCAGGATGTCTGTCATAAACAGTTAAATGTAAGCTCTCTGCTCATGGTCACTGTTAATTGAATTAAAATAATAGCAGTGAGAAATACTGTTGGTTAATTGATAAATAAACAAGAATAAAATATTTATTTTTAAATATCTTAAACAATAAAGAATCCTAATTAAAAGTAGACTAACACAAAAATGATCCATATTAGGAAAAAGGCTAAGAGCCTTCTAAGGAAATAGTGAACTAAGCTTAATGTCAAATTGATATTAAATGCAACCCATACTAATTAAACATTTCATTTCTCATTTTATTTATATTTTATGAAGTTATTATAATATCTATTTTTTATATTAAATAATTTATTTATAACTAAGCACATTTTCTATCTTTACATTTTAGTAGTTTTATTTTTGTTTGTTTATCAGTTTTAGATTGGTTCCCCCAGTACAGTGTTGCCATGTCTGCTGATAATATTAAGTTTTGAGGGTTTCAATCAAAACATGGAAACAGGAGTTGACTTTTCTAGTGATATCTGGCAACCCTGAGTTTAAATGACGTGAATTAGAGTTAGTGAATGGAGAGCTGCAGTGTACTGTATGTTTACAGACTGAACAGATGCTACTCTTGTTTATGATTTGTGAGGAATTATTTGATAAAGAAGTTTGAATTAAACCCACCTTGTAGCGTTAGCATTATTATTAATTTACATTATGTAAACATTATGCATATGTCTACACATGCAGGTGCAAGTTCATATCATTTTGCGGGATCAATAAAAGATGACGGTTTGTGAGATCGGGAAGTTGAAGCAGAAGTTGTTCAGTGTTACTCTTCATCATAATGGCTTCTCTGCAGAATTGACACACATGTTCGGTTGACTAAGGTGATGAAAAGCAGTGTGAAAGTAACAACATTAAGAAGTACATTTCAAATTTTATGTGAAATTCAAGTAGTATTCAAGTAAGACTTCACTGTATGACATATACAATGATTCTTATGAAATTTACTGAAGTTATTTAGTCGAGTGAGTGAGTGAGTGATTTTCTCTTTGTCTTTTGTTGTTTGATTAACATTAATGACACAGACAGCAGCAGGTTTATTAGACTTTACTTTAAGACTTAATGCACAGATCCAATATATAGTATTGACACACCTCCAATTTTTCCCCCGACTGTGTTTGCATGAATACTCGGCCAGACCTGCATTTTGACATGATGTGTGTGTATTTATTTGACCGCCAAGAGTAATAAACCGCTAAAGAGCGCGCGTTTCAAGTGTGTGCACAGAATGCCCCTGGCCAGGCAGGGAGACATTCATTAATTTCTTGTTATCTTAATTTTATGTTGTTATTTATTTTTTATCTTTCTTTTCATGTTACACGACGAGGACTTGATTTTAGTACAAAATGTCCCTGTCAATGTCCTGAGTGCGTGTTTAAGTCTGAGTTCGTTCATAATTGGATGCCAACTCTACTTAGTAGGTATGTTGGTTCATAAAGAGAGAGCTGGTATTGGCATTTTGTCTCACAGGACCTGTTTCAGTCTAATGTTCTACAAACAATCAGTGAAAACATGGTTGATACATTATGGTCATTATAAGGTCACAAGGTTTATACTTAATAGACACTTTATAGTTTACTTTTTTAAAATATGATAATATTCTCATCAATTACAAAACATCCAGCTTTCAATATTCTAATGGCATAACACACATATGATTTTCTAAAAACAAAGATCTATTAATGTAGAACAATTATTTAAAGCATTGATTGTGAAGTTCACTCCAATTTCTATTTGATTGTTGCTGCATCCAATGGAGTTAGAGAGAGCGCGCGAGTGAGAGAGAGAGAGAGAGAGAGAGTGTGTGTGTGTGTGTGTGTGTGTGAGAGTGTGTGTGTGTGTGTGTGTGTGTGTTTGTGTGTGTGTGTGTGTGTGAGAGAGAGAGAGAGTGAGAGAGAGCGAGAGAGAGAGAGTGTGTGTGTGTGTGTGCGTGTGTATGTGAGAGAGAGAGTGAGAGAGAGAGAGAGAGAGAGAGTGTGTGTGTGTGAGAGAGAGCGAGAGAGAGAGAGAGAGAGAGAGAGAGAGAGTTTGTGTTTATGGGAAGGTGACATGTAGCTCAGTTCTTTCCTCTTATCCTCAGACATGAGCGAGACAGACTAAAGTATGCCTTCAGCTTCTCCTAATCACTAGGGACAAAGGAAACACTGTGTGACAAATGTATTGTGTCACATTCTTTCCCCAAATACAACTCTTTTCTCCCAGAGTTTGATTCTGGTACACTGGTAATGCATCTGAGATGCCTTCAAAACAAAGTGTTTGATATACGTAGATATACATTGTAGAAACATTTGCTATTTTGAACAGAAATACAACTGGCACATTTATGCAGTTATTTAATAAGCCAATCATGTGGCAGCAGCGCAATGCAAAAAAAATAAAATAAAAAATCATGCAGATACAGGTCAAGCGCTTCACTTAATGTTCACAATAAACATCAGAATGAAGAAAAAGTGTGATCTCTGTGACTTTGACTCATGGATGTTGGTAAAAGATGGCCTAGTTAAAGACCGCTGAAGATTAGAAAAAAAAATCACCTGGTCTTTTTCCAGTCTTTAACCCTAACCCTAACCCAGACTCTCCAGTTTGGGTGAGTCTATGCCAATGATTGCCTCAGATTCTTGATCTTGGCTGACAGGAGTGGAACCCAATGTGGTCTTTTACTGTTTTAGCCCATCTGACTCAAGGTTTGATGTTTTGTGCACTCTGAGATGCTTTTCTGCTCACCACTGTTGTAAATGTGATTCTGTGAGTTACTATATCCTTCATGGAGGCTCAATCCAATCTGGGCAATTTCCTCTGACCTCTCTTATCAATAAGACATTTCCACCTACAGAACTGTCATTCAATTAATGTTATTTTTTTTCACACCATTCTGTGTAAACTCTAGAAACTGCTGTGTATGAAATTCCCATGAGATCAGCAGTTTCTGGAACCAGCCCTTCTGGTACTAACATCCATGACACAATCAAAGTCACAGAGATCCTATTTTTGCTTCATTCATGTATTTTCAATTTAATTCCTTTAGCAGTTTTAAAGACATCTGCTGGTGATTTGAGGCTGGTTTGTTTGTGATTTCAAAGTTTGTTTGAAATCTTTGCAAATTTATTAAAAATTAAAAACAAAAAAGCACATGTACATAAGTATTCACAGCCTTTGCCATGACACTCAAAATTGAGTTCATGTGCATCCTGTTTCCACTGATCATCCTTGAGATGTTTCTACAACTTGATTGGAGTTCACCTGTGGTAAATTCAGTTGATTGGACATGATTTGGAATGGCACACACCTGTCTATATAAGGTCCCACAGTTAGCAATGCATGTCAGAGCACAAACCAAGCCATGAAGTCCAAGGAATTGTCTGGAGACCTCCGAGACAGGATTGTATCGAGGCACAAATCTGGGGAAAGGTACAGAAACCTTTCTGCAGCATTGAAGGTCCCAATGAGCACAGTGGCCTCCGTCATCCATAAATGGAAGAAGTTTGGAACTACCAGAACTCTTCCTAGAGCTGGCCACTCGGCCAAACTGAGTGATCGGGGGAGAAGGGCCTTAGTCAGGGAGGTGACCAAAAACCCGATGGTCACTCTGACAGAGCTCCAGCGTGTCTCTTTGGAGAGAGGAGAACTTTCCAGAAGAACAACCACCTCTGCAGCACTCCACCAAGCAGGCCTGTATGGTAGAGTGGCCAGAAGGAAGCCACAGCTCACCTGGAGTTTGCCAAAAGGTACCTGAAGGACTCTCAGGCCATGAGAAACAAAATTGTCTGATCTAATGAAACAAAGATTGAACTCTTTGGCATGAATGACAAGCATCATGTCTGGAGGAAACCAGGCACCACTCATCACCTGGCCAATACCATCCCTACAATGAAGCATGGTGGTGGCAGCATCATGCCGTGGGGATGTTTTTCAGTGGCAGGAACTGGGAGACTAGTCAGGATCGAGGGGAAAGATGAATGCAGCAATGTACAGAGACATCCTTGATGAAAACCTGCTCCAGAGCGCTCTGGACCTCAGACTGGGGCGAAGGTTCATCTTCCAACAGGACAACGACCCTAAGCACACAGCCAAGATAACAAAGGAGTGGCTACAGGACAACTCTGTGAATGTCCTTGAGTGGCCCAGCCAGAGCCCAGACTTGAACCTGAATGAACATCTCTGGAGAGATCTGAAAATGGCTGTGCACCGACGCTCCCCATCCAACCTGATGGAGCTTGAGAGGTCCTGCAAAGAAGAATGGGAGAAACTGCCCCAAAATAGGTGTGCCAAGCTTGTAGCATCATACTCAAAAAGACTTGAGGCTGTATTTGGTGCCAAAGGTGCTTCAACAAAGTATTGAGCAAAGGCTGTGAATACTTATGTACATGTGCTTTATTTGTTTTTTATTTTTAATAAATTTGCAAACATTTCAAACAAACTTCTTTCACGTTGTCATTATGGGGTATTGTTTGTAGAATTTTGAGGAAAATGATGAATTTAATCCATTTTGGAATAAGGCTGTAACATAACAAAATGTGGAAAAAGTGAAGCGCTGTGAATACTTTCCGGATGCAGTGTATATCACCAAACACATTCTGTTAAATTAATCCTGCATGGATGTTATTTATCATTAAAAAATCCTGGTGTCTGTATTTAAATAGGATATTAAATTGCCTAAAAGTCCCCTGATCTTTCACTCTGTCCTGTGTTCTTTGCTACCAAGTTGTTATGTTAGCATTTGAGCAAAGTCAATTGTCATGGATATCCCGGAAGCTACTCTGGATTACAGTTCCCAGCAGCCACTGTACCACACCATCATTGTCTTTCGTTGCTGTTGTTTCTGTCTTTGTTAATGTTTATTCTTTGTCTTAGAGCCACAAGGTTATAGTGTCTTTTTTGTGTTTTTGTTTTGGTCTTTATTAAAACTTAAAATCTGCACTTTCATCCATCTCTGCCTTCAAACCCTGACATCAATCAATTGCTCTGAACTGAACTGAAGTTTTGAAACCTTGGTTAATATACTGTACATTGTCATGCATAAACTAATGGGATGGTTCAAATATGAGGTGCTTGGATTAAAGCACATTTACTATACATTTCACTAATGGATTGATACGTTGGTTACAGGTTACAATGTTCATTGGGAGTTCTCTTTTTAAATGAAATTCTAATTAATGACAAAAAATAATAAAAACATAATTCATAAATGATGTTTATTTGCAGTAATGCAATGCCTCAGGAACATGTCAGTGTATGATCACATCCAGATAAGTGATTCTGCTATGGCTAGGGGTGTTCCTTGGATCCCCAAGACCCTGTCTCAAAGACAGCTACATTCTTACTTTGATAATAGTCTTCAGATGATGTCTGTTTTGGTGTGCTCACTCTAAAACTATCTTTGCCACCTGATGTTTCCTGACCTAATATCCCACTTGCCCAGTCACTACTTTTGGCCCATTTATGCTCCTAGATCCTGTTATGTATCTGCCTTTAACTGCTCCACTGCCTGTGATTATGGCTTAATCAGTGGGTCTAATGCTGCATCAGTATCCATTCCTTCTCTTGGACTAGATTCTCTTTCTGTTCAAGCTCATGGTGTAGCCCCTGTGTCAGTCTGAGCCTCTAGTCCATTATCTGTCTGTTCAGTTTGTGCTACTCACTCAGTCTTTGTCTCTGATCCTGCTCCTGTTCTTGACCCCGTGTCTGCCCCTGCTATCTCTGTTCAGTCTCTATTTGCTATTTGGTCTGCCTCCTTTGCTGTAGTCACATATCTGTTTTAGTCTCTGTCAATTCTTTGACTATTTTTTTCTTCTGTTTTAAGCCTTGTCTTCACTCTAGTTTTTGATTCTTTTGCACTGCTAGGCTTATTCCCTATCTTTTTCATGCTTATTCCCATGTCCACCTAAGACACAGTCTGTGTTCTCTCCTGTCTCTGATCCTTGAGTCAAGCATATCCTTGTCTCAAACCTTCATGTATAACCATGGAATATGGAGTGTTCGTAGGCTTAGCCTCTGAGAATTCACAATCCCCCATCTCAGTGATCAAGCCAAAATCCTTCCAGTTTCTAGCAACATTCACCTTATATTTCACTCACAGGCCCTGTTCTCGCTCCAGAGTCAGCCTTGGTCATCTATTCAGCTATAGCCTTATAGTCCTTCCCCAATTTCAGCCTGTTTCTTCACCAGTGATGCGGTTCTAATTTAATCTCCCCTCTTACGCCAAGATCCAATTCATACCTGGTCTCTGTCTTTTGCCTCCTTCTCTGTTTGGTGTTCTCCAGTCTTGCCACAGTTTGTAGAAATGGTTCTGGCTCCAGACTCATCCTAGGTGGTTCAGCCCAATAACAAGTTCAAGTTCAAGTGGCTTTATTGTCATTTCAACCATATACAGCTGCTACAGTACACATTGAAACTAAACATTGTTCCTCCAGGACCATGGTGCTACATAAAACAATATGTGCTCAGTGGGGTGCTGGAGATGCTGTTCCTGATCCGGACTGACTGAGGTTTCTCAGTCAGGAGGGATGGAGGTGTTCAGGCCCAGTAGATTCAGCTTTCCAATCAGGTACTCCCCATGGGTCTGTATCTGGGTTTCTTTTGCCTGAGCATTGTGAGTGGTGTATTAGAAAAGGCTTATTAATGTCCAATCAGGTTTTGGCCCATACGGTTAGCCATACACATACATAACACACAGCTTCTGCCTTTCCATATTTGGGCACTGTTTTCAGATTTTTTAAAATCTGCTCACACCCTCATAATGCAATTTAATCTTATCTTCATTATTTAGGGTAATTGTTTTTCACTGCTCCCTGCTGTATCTTTTTTATGTGTCCTTTATCTTTCTTTTAAGCTGTTTATCAGTGATTTTCTTCCTGTTCTTTTCCTAGTTTTCTTTGTTCCCAGTTTTTCCCAGTGTCTCCTTTTCTTTCCTTTTTCCGACTCTAACCTGTGTTTTTGCTTATTGAGAATAGATTTGCTTTTGTGCCTGTATTGTGTCTGCCTTATACCTAATCCTGTGTATGCAGTGTATCAATTACTCTAAAAAAGACCTAATGGATAAACACAGGTCTCCACAATCCTTTTCAGATATATGAGGGTCACCTTTGAGAGCAGGTATATGATGTCTAATGTTTGAGAGGCCATTTATTACACTTATCTGTTGGCATATTGATTCTCAGCTGAAAAGCAGAAATCATGTTACCTGAGGGTGTACCTTCCCCCTGTTGCATTTGTCTTCATCCGTGCCAAAGGTAAACAAGAAGATAGCAAACTGGCTAAAGAAAGACTAAATTAATAACATTCACAAAACATGAAAAATAAGATAAAATCTGCCTTAAGGTTTAGATGGTTAATTAAAATATCTCATTAACATAATTAGCTTGAAAGAGGGAACAGTTTCTCCAGTTTATCCCATGAGTTATACTACACAGCCGCAGTGAGCACAAGCTCTGCATTTCTAACTTTAAAGTCACGCTCTGCTCCATTTTTTTTTTGGGGAATGAGTGTGTCCAGTTGGTTGATTAAAGTCCTTGGTAAGTCTACAGAGACTGTCTAGTTCATAAGGGACTATCCACTGTGGTCCCGCTTTAATTAACTGAATACTCAACACCACAGATGCATGGATCCTCAACTGTGTCCTGATAAATTTAAACGAACCTCAGTGACAGATGAACTGGGTGGAAAAGAATTTTCTCCCTCTAACGATGATTTTCCATCTATCTAACTGGCATGGTTGTGCCCTTGTCAAAAATACTGCTAAGGGCTTGATATGAGGGAATGTTATTTTTTTGTATGGCTATATTTAAGAAGGTTGTATTTGTATATTTAAGAAACTTGTATTCCTAAATGAGAATAAAGGGATAATTAGGGAGCTTTTTATACACAATTTTAGCCATTTCCTCAAATTTGTCACTGACATATACAGTGCATTTAGAGAATATTCAGACTTTTTTTCTTCTAATTTTTCACATTTTATGTTTACACAAAAAGCAACATTATTATTAATTATTACTATTTATATTATCCTTACTCTAAAATGTAACTAATATTTTTTCTCATCAGTCTGCAAAACATACTCCACAATGAAAAGCATAACCAGCTTTTATGAAGTTTTGAAAATTTGTTAGCAACATCAACAACAACAACAAAAACATACGGAAATATGAAACGTACATAAATTATGAAATATACATACATGTCATGAATTAACTAGCCTGCAACAAAACAGTAGGAGTAAGGTGTAAGGAAGGCTTGAATCCAAGCTCCTCAGAGACTACGTATTGGAATACACTCAGGGATTTGGGATAAAAGGGTGCCTGAGCTTATTACAGATCTGTGAGGCTTCTGGGTCCAAATTAAAAGCACCCCACTGTCCACAGATGGTTTGGCTTTACAGACATTACATCGAACAGAGCCGTACATCTTTCCTGGTTAAACCTTTAACACATTTCATACCATCTATGTGGCTTATTTCTCTTTCTCATTTAAATTGTTACATTACAAATATAAATAGCCCTTGAAAAGTGGATGATACTACTTTTGGTTTCTGAGAAAAAAAAAATCCACCTGTGAAATTACTTTTTCTCACCAATTATATAGTGCTTTTCTTTATGTCACAATTTGTGAACAAGACAAAAACATAAACAAACTGTTTATATTGGCTCTTCATCATTTGCACATATTGTTTATGTGACTCAGTTTGCAAAAGTGGCCTCATTATGCATTAATGTGACTTTAATTGGCCCTTTAATCTGGGCGTGTGACATCCATCAGACGTGGCCATCTCAGGGCAGTTCAGCTCACTCCTAGTTTCACAGGTGGCTGTGTTTATTGCGCCCACCTATTTGCTTTCAATCTGTCAGCAGCAGGACCGTGCGTAAGAGGAAAAGGGCATTTGGCAAGCCATCTTTCACATGACACCCAAACGCTGTGTCCCATCTGCCAGACAGGCTTCCAGGCCGGGACCAGCATTTGGCAGAGGCTTATCTGAGACACTTTCCCTATTCCCTGCTTTCCCTGTGTGGCTGTGATTTTTTTTTCTTAATCTAGACTCTTGAGGTCAAATGCCAGCTTGTTGGAAAGAATTTCATGTTTTCCTTTATTTTCAGCCTTCAGGTTCTATTTTTTTTGTTGTTGTTGTTGTTTAATAGAAAATAAAGCAGTTGAGACAGCTCTCTTTTGAACCAATATGTTTTGTGGTTTAGTGGTTCTGCTTTTGGATAAAAATGGGTAGAAAAAGCACATGTGACAAGCAGACCTTTGAAGCAATTGGAAGAAAAAAACACATTATTTTTAATTTACCCATGTGGACCAAAAGGGACTTCATTTTCAATTTACTTGTCATGTTGCTAAACACAGCCATGAGCCTCTACAGGCCCGAGGATGAAGTTGCCTAATTTGGGGCAGTGATTATCAGCCTGTCAGCTGGCCTTATTAAAGGTGTGAGTGACCTGCCTGCCCACCACTGCTTCGTTGACTCACTCACTCACTCACTTGCAATCAGCAGGCGCAAGTGTCTAGTGTACAGCTTATTTTCAACTATCCACACCTACAATTCTGTGATTTCCAACATGTGAATGTGTCTTATTTATAACCTACAGTAGCATGCCAGACTGTTCAACATCAGTTGCATTAGTTGCTATCAATACAGTGAACATTATACTAACTGTTATACTGTGTAATGACTACAGTACACTGTGTGCAAATAGTATACAAACATTCAATTTTTTGAAGTGCAAATAGCCTCTTATTTTTATGCACCTTAGATAGTTATTTTTAAATTTGATTGTACCAATGAATGAGGATTGAATTAACAAGCAGATTCAGCTGCAACAAATAAACTCAGACACACACCCTTATTCAGTGACAGCAGTACACCAGATAACTGCAACAGTGCTTCCTATGACAAAATTTCCTTCCAAACAAGTGCCAGAATCTTCATAAAACACAAGGGCTAAACAAACAAAATTTTCACATTTTGCATACTCTTTTATTGCACAACAAGTGGATCAGTGAAACACGGAACTACCATGTAATAATAATAATAATAATAATAATAATAATAATAATAATAATAATAAGCAAACTGTCCATAGTATATGAATGGGTGTGTGAATGTGTGTGACATTGTGCCCTGCAATAGGTTGGAAACCTGTCCATGGTGTCTATGCCTTGTGCCCAGAGTTCACTTGGATAGGCTCCAGGCTCCCTGTAATTCTGCGTAGGATAAGTATGGAAAATGGATGGATGAATAATAATAATAATAATAATAATAATAATAATAATAATAATATAATGTTATATAAGGAATACAACATGACAAGGTGTGCTGTTATAATGTTATAATTCTTCATTTAAATTAGTTGCATCTACAGAAACAAGAACATAACATGTAACAATAAATATGTTAACATATATATAACGTATATGATAACATATCAGAACAAGCACATTAATATTAACTTGCAGTTTGAATGGCAGCTGGAACTACTGTCAGAGCTGTGTTATTATAAAAAAATGAATGAACACAGTCTCAAATCCAGTGCTGATTTACAGAGGGTAGCAATACACATATATCAGAGAAAAAGACATAAACCACATCAAGATAACAACAAACCAACGCAGTTTTCATAACAACTCCAAACAATGACTTACTGGAGGTGGAAAGATAAGAGTTTTAAATTATATAGCAGAGGAGACATCTGAAAGATTGTAAGTGAGGGACTATTTTACATAATTGGTGTGAGATTTTCTCTACTGATAGGAAGCTACCTGTAAGATATGCTTGTGTGCAAGGATTTAAGGTGCTAATTGGGTGCCTTAACTGTGTATACACTCCTTTTGTTCCTTCATTTTGAATGCCTGATGAAGACCTAAAACAAAGCCTGAGGGAGCATCAAATCAAGATCTGTGTTTATAAAACATTGCCCATTTTATTGATTTTGTAACCAGACAAATGGAGCCTTTCATCAGAATCTGAGCAGTAACATGAGATATTGATTTTCAGTAAACAATGATCAGTCTACTCATTGTAGGTGCTGTAAAAAATAATCATCAAATCATAAAAAAATGTTAAAAAAAAGAAAAAAATATAATTTTTATTGTGGTCCTGTAAGAAACCTTGGTAGCACAATGACAATGGATCACATCCAAGATTAAAATAAACTACATCTGTCTTTCTTTGTTTTCTCAAACACAGACAACCTTGGTCATGGAGGGGAAAACTAAGGTAAATTGTTGAGTCCGCCCATTATGTATGAATTTACTGAGTTGAGGAATATTAGGTGGAAAGCACAAACTATTATTTTTAAAATAAAAAGCTTGTCCCTTGTGCCCATTTTGTGTCACATACAATACAAATAGCAACATAGCAAACATAATAATACTCTCCTGTGCATTGCCCCTCAGTTTAATGTCCATGTATTTGACAGTCTGCAATGCCCTTGGAGAATGTATTGACCCATTTGATCACCCATTAACTTTTGTACCCACACCCCATTTACTCCTATTTGTCTCAACATAAAGGTCTCAGTCTGACTTCACCCAGTTTGAATGCAGTGCATTGTGAACATGTCAGCTCATTTGACATGAAGGGCAGGACGCACAGTCTGGAGATGTTGTGCTCTGCTTTCTGCTGTTAGCACGTCTTTCTGAACACTTTAATCCAGTTTGCTATCAGACCCCCTCTAGACAGCTCATCTGTTTTAATGGCATGCTAACAAATGTCTCCAGAACAAATTTGGGAAAATTAGGTAGTACTCTTTTGGAAAATGCACTCTCTTTGGGCCACCATCTGGAAGAGACCTTGTCTGGAGATGTGGTAGGATTAAGTGTGACACTCTAGACAGATGTGTGAGACAGTGCCCATTTGCTGAGGGATGGCATTATGTCAGAAGGGTGGCATTTCACACCCACAACAGGGCTAATGTGAGATATTTCCACAGGACTGGTTGTTTCTCTTGTTGAATTGAGTTGCATGCACTAGATGCTTACTGTACATCACTTCAGAGAACTTTTACCTTAATACCACCAGTCTCCAAAGCCACCCATGGCCAGGAACCTAAGACAGCATATCTGAATCTACCCTCTGCACAGGAAAGCTGGAATTCCTCTCTCCCTTGATGATCAGAGTAACATTAGGCAATTGCAAGCTTCTGTGAGTTCATGTATATAGAAATGGGCAGTTAATGTGCAATGGAAAGGTGGAGTGTCTGGCTTCATGTGTTTGGTAGGAAGCACATTTTAGCCCACACACTCCCAGATGTGGAATTTATACAGTAGATGGTGGTAAAAAAAAAAATATATAATTTATGTCATTATAAATGTGCTATCATTTTAAACATTCGTGGAGCTTTACTGTGCAGTGTCATGCTTTTTTGATACAACATGTATGTTTAATAGATCTGTGTTATCACATAGCAACACATCTTACCTTTTGTGAGTACTGATCAGTTTGGCTAGTGTTAAAGATTTCCAACATTTTTGGAATAACTTTTAATAAGCTTTACAGAGCAACAGTTAAACGGTGTCTGAAATGTGTGATGCAAAATATGTAACATATTTTATAAATATGTATAACAGTTGAAAGACAATCAGTTTTTCTCTCTTTGCTGAAAGAACATTCACCTTGAATGGTTTTATTTAAACTTTAGGCAGTGAACATAACCACTGAGTAGGTTGTCTGCTCTTAGCCAATTATTTTCTTGTCCTATATATCCCATGTCTTTAGACTTTTGAATTACAGCTTTCTGGATGGTATTAATCATATGTCTGAAAAGGACAGACTTTTTATTTGCATTTATCTTAGGAAATGACCAAGAAAATTCTAATCCCTTTGGTGTCTGAAGATGATTTAAAATGGGTATTTAGAAGCTCTTTTGTGCCAATCTGCATCAAAGCAAAAAGTTCACAGTAAGTCTGCTTTGCCTTAGAGAGTTTTCCATTGATCAAGGTAAAAACTTTAGGCTGTCCATGCAGCATTCTTGCAGCTCCTGTCTGTCCTTGCTCCATCATTCACAATGTCTCCATTGCCTTGTCTACTGTTCTATCATGTCAAATAATTAAAAAAAAGACTGATGTTGTCAGCATTAATTGGTCCCAATGTGGCACACTCATGTCCACATCATCCTCTATCCGGCATTAATACTGGTACAAGATGGGCCACACAAGTATACTTAGCTTACCAAAACAGATGTCATGTTTCTCTGCATCAATAAACACCCAGATTGGTCACAAAAGCCCAAATTGACTAAAATGCGGTTTTAGAAAAGTTTAAAACATAACGCAAATCCCATGAGATCAGGAGCAGTATTAGTGTGCACTGGCATGATTATTGTGTTTTGTTCTAACACAGCTACTCATAAACACTCATATACTAAGACCACAAAATAATCATGGTGAAACATATGTATCCATCCATCTTCTACATCACTTATCCTTCCTTCAGGGTCATGGGGAAACCTGGAGCCTATCCCAGGGAGCCTCAGGCACAACCGGAGTACCTGGAGAAAACCCCCGCAGCACAGGGAGAACATGCAAACTCCACACACACAGGGCCACGGTGGGAATCAAACCCCTGACCATGTAGGTGTGAGGCGAACGTGCTAACCACTAAGCCACTGTGCGCCCACGAAAGATATTTATTAACCCTTTAAACCCATTGACAGGTCCTGACTCCATAATTATCTATCTTTTCTATTTTTATGTTTACTATAATTACTGAATAATTTATTGTAAATACTAAATAGCTGGGATTTTAAGGGGATTAACTCTCTCCTGGGTGTCCATCCACGGAATTTGACGACCTTTACATGAGCTCTAAA
Organism: Ictalurus furcatus; assembly: GCF_023375685.1. NCBI lineage: Eukaryota > Metazoa > Chordata > Actinopteri > Siluriformes > Ictaluridae > Ictalurus > Ictalurus furcatus. Next base: position 16,464,960 of record NC_071267.1, read on the forward strand.
CATCTTCTTTTTTTTTTTTTTTTTTTTTTTTTTTTCCCAATTCAGTGCTCAATATGTTCTCTATGACTTTTGGAAGCACCTCTAAAAGTATTTAAAAAAAAAAAACAACAAAAAAAACAAAACAAACATTTTAAGATATATAACACTTTAAAGAGGATAAGGGGCAAAATGTTGACCGATTGTCCTATTGTATTAAAAATACCTCAATATCAAGTAACAAGGGGCAGATGCTAATACATAACTAATATAACATAATCTATTTATATTATTATATAGTGTTGGATCCGAGGCCACCTTTGTCGAGTTTGAGTCGAGACCAAGTGCTTGACCAATAGAGTCTGAGTCGAGTTCAGAAAATAATTACATTAGAAAAAGATTTGAAATTGCAATTGTAAACTCAGAACTGAGCTGTTAAATTAATATTTTAACCTTCACAAACCAATGGTAACATAAATGTAACAAAAAATACCACTATTACATCTTGCCATTGCCATTAAAATTTTTTATTTCATGTCATCAACAGCTCAACTAGAAATGGTTTCAAAGAAAAAAAACATATATAGAGGTATATGTAGAACTTTTATTATATTACAAGTGTAAGAAAATACAAATTAATCTTTTTTGTTATTATATCACACTATATTGTGTCCTTCGGTTCGAGTTGAAATTTCAATGATTTGATGCCTCTCAACCCACAATTATATAGGCTAAGAGAGTACAGAGTAGAGTTACATTTAGCAGCATGTCACAACAACAAGCTTCATGCTTTATTGCTGCTTTTAATCTGTCTATGAATGACAACAATCTCATTTCTGAACACAGCACTGTTCTTGTAACCTTTTTTTTTCCATTTTAATTCCTAAAATTAAAAAAATAAAAATACAATCCCTATCAGCAGGGTTTATGATAGTTACTACATTAAGAAGTACATTTCACATTTTACATGAAATTCGAGACTGGAATCACCAAATTCTAATGTGTAGGGGTGGGTGATATGACTACAATATTTTTTCACGATAATGATTTCTTATTTTCTAAGGTCTATCTATAGTATTCAAGTAAGTAAGACTTACTTGAGTCTTTGGGCCCTCACAACCAGACTGTGTAACAACTTCTTCCCCCAAGCCATCAGACTCCGCAATACTCAGAGACTGGACTGATGCACACACACTCTCTCTCTCTCTCTCTCTCTCTCTGAACTGAACACCATCCCACTCCCATTGAAATACGTGCACATTCCTGCATTGACACTGTTGCGTTTTTCTGCTGCTACTGTATTATAAAAATATAGTATCTAATTTATTGTCACTATAAACACTTTATATACACTTTACCTGGCTGCTACCACAATAACTGCTATGTCCATGTTTGGTATAAGCTAATCTGCTGAATACTAAGTCATAGCATGTTATGTTTACATTTATACCATTTTTAAATTATATTGTTACTCCTTGGCAGTTATATTTTGCACTACCTGTTATATCAAACACTTCCACACTAAAACTGTGTACTGTTCGGCACTACACTGTCACTTACTGTGCCTATTGTCCTGCTTTAGTAGTTACTGTACTGTCCTGCGTTGTTAGCACACGTCTGCACATGCACTTTATGTAGAATGTTTGTAGATCTTATTTTAGTTCTGTGTCGTCTCATGTGGTTAGTGTGTTGTTTTATGTAGCACCGTGGTCCTAGAGGAACGTTGTTTTGTTTCACTATGTACTGTTCCAACTGTATACGGTTGAAATGACAATAAAACCACTTGAACTTGAACTCAGAAGTATTCAAGTAAGACTTCACTGTATGACATATACAATGATTCTTATTAAATTTACTGAAGTTATTCAGTCGAGTGAGTGAGTGAGTGATTTTCTCTTTGTCTTTTGTTGTTTGATTAACATTAATGACACAGACAGCAGCAGGTTTATTAGACTGCTGTCACTTTAAGACCTAATGCACAGATCCAATATACTGTATTGACACACCTCCGATTCCCCCCCCCCCCCAACTGTTTACATTCACTTAAGACATAACCGACTGTGTTTGTGTTTGTTAATATTCGGCCAGGCCTGCATTTAGACATGATGTGTGTGTGTGTATTTATTTGACCGCCAAGCGTAATAAGTCTCTAAAGAGAATTCAATTCGGTACTCTCGCGATGAGGCAGCTTTCTGGGTGCGTGTTTCAAGTGTGTGCACAGAAAGCCCCTGGCCAGGCAGGGACACATTTATTTATGTTGTTATTTATTTTTTAGCATTCTTTTCATGTTACACATGACATGGACTCGACTGTACTCAGAAAAGTCCAAAATGTCAAAGTCTGTGTCGGGTTCAAGTACAAATTTATGTGAGTGTGTGACAAGTCCGAGTTCGTTCATAATTGGACTCCAGTCCGAGTCTGGGATCGAGTACCCCAACTCTACTATTATATATGTGTTTTAAATGAACATGGGTTTAAGCGGGTTTAAGCTTAATATTCTGGTGTCTCTTATTATTATACATATTTACCTTTATGTATTAAAAGCAAAGAAACTGTGCTAAGAGACTATGTATAATTATGTTGTCACTGTCATTTTGTTAGGTATCATGTTGTTCCACTTTTTGCTGCTCCACTTACTGGCTCACATGTAAATGACTGAATAAATGAATTTTAAACATATCATTTTTGATCCCTTGCAACAATTAAAGCTAATAATATACTCAGTTTGGGAAAGGACAGCTGACTTATACTTCTGAAATTTAAACTTCTGAAATTTTTAAAAGTTGTTCATTGGTAAGTTGTTCATATTATGTTGCACAAAGCTTTTTAATAATAATAATAATAATAATAATAATAATAATAATAATAATAATAAGTTCCATTTTTATAGCACCTTTCTAACAATCAGGTTTCAGATAAAGTACCCTCTGCCTAGTCTTAATATAGCTAATGATGACTAATCTTTCATAAAATTGAATAACTAAATCAATCCAGGCTGACAGAAGGTAGGCAGAACAAAATTAATTAAAGTTTCTTAGGATACTGTATTTTGTGAAGACATATAAATGTAGTGTATTAGTAATGGTTTACTATGTAATGTATTAGCCTTGGTGATGTCTCTCCGATTGGATGTACCACTTCATCAGAGCAATCACAATCATAATTTGTCACATTTAATGAAAAACCTGGAGACATTGCATGGCCCTTTTTTTGGCATTCCCTTTATGGGTCCATATTAACCTCTGAATTATAGTGAGGTTCGACCCCAGCATCTTAACACACCAGAAATCCTGGATATATCAGCAATGCTTGAATGATATCCAGTCAAAACATCCAGTCTTCCCTAGAATAAGAAGTTTTATCCGCTTACTGTCATTTGCTAGTGCACATAATGAACTGAAACCACTTTTTCCTGATGCATGAAGCTTTATCCTGGGTTAACCAGGACTGTTACTGACAAATCCTTGAGATAAAAATTGTATCCAATATTAGGCTTTGTCTCTGTTGGGAAAGATAGCCATTCCAGCAGTTTTTGTTTAGGAAAGAGACAATAATGTTCCAGGGATGTATCAGCTAATCTTTACGAAAAAAAATAAATAATAATTTTGAGTATATTATAAGTTAATTCAATCACAGAATCACACTGTGTGTCAGGTATACTTTTAAATACTTTATACTTATTTAAAAGTATACTATGGGTATACTTATATATTAAGTTTACTTTCAGATGAAGCACTTGTACAAGTACTTAAAAGGAAGTGTAGATAGTAGTAGTATCTAACAGTAGTAACTGTTAGTTTACTTTCACTTATACTAGTAATAATACATTTATTAAACTTAATTCTGGGTGTAGTAATTACTACTACTACTACTACTACTACTACTACTATTTATATTAGACCAAACTTAGTTATTTAGGCTTTATGCAAGCAGGTTTTAAGGCCAAAATACATTTTATTGAGTATTTAGCTAGCATTTTAAAGTACACCTATTATGTTTTTTCAAATATTACCTTCATGCAGTGGGTTATATAGCTGTTTGTGAATGTAAAAACATCTGCAAAGTTTCAAAAATCAACGTGCATGACAAACAGAGTTATTGACTCCCAAAAGAAGGAACCGATTCTGAACAGCTGAAACGAGTCATTAGTAATTCCAGACTTACTTCCTGCACAAACCTGTGTAGGTTTGTAACACAAAACCCTGCCTCTAGCGTTCATCGGCTGCTCAAACTCATATTAACTTGATTGTCAGAACATTGACCAACCCTTGACTTTGAATGTGCCTTAAAAAGAAAAGTGAGTATATAAAACTTACCACTAAATAACTAAACCACTAAATTGTAAGTCCTTACAATCACATAGGAAGAATAGTCTTCTTATCTCTGAGAAGGTGGTTCATACAAGCACCTTCCCACTCCCAGAACAGTAGTACATGATAGAGGAAGAATTCGCTTGGTTTTTAGATTTTTAAAAATGTAATTTTAATGTGTACTTTCAGGTTAATATCCATCCACCTTCTATACCGCTTATCCTTTTCAGGGTCACAGGGAAGCTGGAGCCTATCCCATGGAGCGTCGGACACAAGGCGGGGTACACCCTGGACAGGATGCTAATCTATTGCAGGGCACAATCACATACACACTCATACACCCATTCATACACTATGGACACTTTAGACATGCCCATCAGCCTACCATGCATGTTTTTGGACTTGGAGGAAACCCCCACACACACAGGGCCACGGTGGGAATCGAACCCCCGACCCTGGAGGTGTGAGGCGAACGTGCTAACCACTAAGCCACCAGAAATTAGCCACCACAGATTAACATTTCCATAATGGAAAACAAACTTCTCCCTTTAATAATTTTGGGAAAACACTCAGCATGCTAAATTATTGAAGTTGTTCTAATTGTGTTCCCCTCACATGTTGTCTCAGTCCTTGCTTCAGCAGGACTGTTAATGCAGTACTATTTGTGCTCTGAGGAAATGGTATCAACCAGAAAAATATTGTAAAGAAAACAGAACAACTTTAAATGCATTATTAATGTCTCCAAGCACAGATCTTGGTATCTATTGCAATGATCAGTTGAGAAAAATTTTTCAAATGAATTCTTTGTCCCTTTCCTTACTGCCTAAGGATTTTATAGAGGCCGGGAAGTAGGTTAGATTTGTGGAGCGTGACCAGATCAGAATACTTTCTGAACCCCACAGCGTTTCTGGTGAAGGTATCGTTAAGTGGAGCAGCGAGAAGGGCATTCTGAAGCTGAGTTGATATATACAGCTGTTGTGTTGGGTGGAAAAAGACACTGAAATATTTGTGAACACTATAGGACAAGTAGAGACATGAAGAGGTTTCCTAAGAGATTTAATGATGTGCACAGTTCACAGTGTGTTTCCATCCAAGAGACAACTGTGTAATACTTGTGGAGTAAATTGGGATTGGGATTTTATTAGAGGGAATTAAAGGGTGTTTGATGTTACAGTTGTAATTGCCCTATAAAAATTTTAATCATGAAGTGAAAAACAATAGCTCATAGAGACAAATATAATTTAAGTATACTTGAGAGTTTCTAGACTGAAATTTAGGACAAGTAATATGAATACTCTAAAATTGCCAAACAGGAACATCTACTAGTAACGTATATTGCAAACAAATACTTTTTTTTTTTTTTTTTTTTTTACATGTTTATTTACCTATTTGTGACTTATTAGTGGGCATGCAAGCAACATATTACTCACTATAATTGCTGTCAGTGAGTCTCTTATTGATATGCTATGCCTCTTCCTCGGCCTCACTATTGAGCAGTAATCAAAGGCAGTCTAACAGTAGCCAACCAAGACAAATGTGATATCGCCTGGTCTCTGTAAACACAAATTAAAAGTGCATGGTAATTAAAAAAAGAAATAGAGACAAAACAAATTGAGCTGCAGTAATAGAGCCAGCAGAATTCATATCGTACATTTCCATTAACCTCATAGAAATATATTAACCTGTTATAAGAGAAAATAAACATTAAACCAGTTATCTCAGGTCAAACATTAGTAAGCTATAAAGTGATATCATATATCTCCCATATATCATATATATCCCTTTCTATATCAACTACTTGTGAAATTGAACATTTAAGTGGAACATGTAAATTTCTACCCATGTAAATGATTCACCGAGAATAGATGAGGAGGCACATTGGTGCAGTGGGTGGTGTTGCTGTTTCACAGCTCTAGTGTTCCTGGTTTTATTCAGAACTCAGGTCACAGTCTGTGGGGAGTTTTGCATGTTCTCCCAATGTCTATGTTGGGTTCCTCTGGGTTCTCTGGGTTCCTCCCACCATGCCAGTAAGTGTATTATCTATGGGAGATTGCCCCTAGAGGGAATGAATGTGTGAATGTGTACATGCGATTGAATAGCGATCCCACCCCACCCCCATTTTCACGATGATGTTTTATTGTTAAAATCCATCTACTAAATATTATTATTTAGTGCATGATGAATTTGGAATATGTTATGGTATTTAACATCATAAGGTCAGTTATCATTAATGACACTATTACTGACAAATGTGCAAATTCTATTTAATCTTATTACTGTACATACAGTGGTTGTATGGATTTACACAAGCAAAAATACCTAGGTTTGAGTGCACTGCTATGCTATGTATAGTATAAGTGACAGGTGAAAAGATTTAAATAAACAGGATTCAGTTTGTTTCTTAATTTAATACTGTATTATTAATAGTTTACTGTGTTTGAATTAGACAGACTGAGAGCGAGAAAGAGAAAGTACGGGACGCATGCATTTGTTAAAGTCAAGGGCACTGACACTTTGCCCTTGATAGCTACGGATAATATCTACAATAGGCTGGAACGGCCAAAAGATTGTGACTCTGAAATGGTTTCCTTTGGGAGATCTTTCTCTAAGATCCCAAAATTGATTGTCATGTGAACATACTCCAGGCTCCTCACTTGCTCACTATTCTCACCTTTGCTTTTTTTTTCTCTCTCACACACATGTACAGTGATGCTTGAAAGTTTGTGAACACTTTAGAATTTTCTATATATCTGCCTAAATGTGACCTAAAACATCATCATATTTTCAACAAGCCCCAAAATTACACAAAGAGAACCCATTTAAACAAATGAGACAAAAATATTATACTTGGTAATTTATTTATTGAGGAAAATCCAATATTACATATCTGCGAGTGGCAAAAGTATGTGAAACTCTTGGATTAGCAGTTAATTTGAAGGTGAAATTAGAGTCGGATGTTTTCAATCAATAGGATGACAATCAGTTGTGAGTGAGCACCCTATTTTACTTAAAGAACAGGGCTCTATCAAAGTCTTTACAACACATGCTTGTGGAAGTGCATCATGGCACAAACAAAGGAGATTTCTGAGGACCTCAGAAAAAGAGTTGTTGATGCTCATCAGGCTGGAAAAGGTTACAAAACCATCTGTAAAGAGTTTGGACTCCACCAATCTACAGTCAGACAGATTGTGTACAAATGGAGGAAATTCAAGACCATTGTTACCCTCCCCAGAAGTGGTTGACTAACAAAGATCACTCCAAGAGCAAGATGTGTAATAGTCCGCGAGGTCGCAAAGGAGCCAGGGTAACGTCTAAGCAACTAAAGGCCTCTCTCACATTGGCTAATGTTAATGTTCATGAGTCCACCATCAGAACACTGGACGACAATGGTGTGCATAGCAGGGTTACAAGGAGTAAGCATTGATCTCCAAAAAGAACATTACTGGCTGTCTGCAGTTTGCTAAAGATCATGTGGACAAACCAGAAGGCTATTAGAAAAAATGTTTTGCAGACAAATTAGCCCAAAATAGAATTTTTTGGTTTAAATGAGAAGGGTTATGTTTGGAGAAAGGAAAACACTGCATTCCAGCATAAGAACCTTATCCCATCTGTGAAACATGGTGGTGGTAGTATCATGGTTTGGGCCTGTTGTGCTACATCTGTGCTAGGACAACTTGCCATCATTGATGGAACAATGAATTCTTAATTATACCAGTGACTTCTAAAGGAAAATGTCAGGACATCTGTCCATGAACTGAATCTCAAGAGAAAGTGGGTCATGTAGGAAGACAGCGACCCTAAGCACACAAGTCATTTTACCAAAGAATGGTTAAAGAAATATAAAATTAATGTTTTGGAATGGCCAAGTCAAAGTTCTGACCTTAATCCAATAGAAATGTTGTGGAAAGACCTGAAGCAAGCAGTTCATGTGAGGAAACCCACCAACCTCAAGTTGAAGCTGTTCTGTCCTGAGGAATGCGCTAAAATTCCTCCAAGCCAATGTGCAGGACTGATACCGGAAGCATTTAGTTGCAGTTATTGTTGAACAAGGGGGTCACACCACATACTGAAAGCAAAGGTTCATTTAAAAAGTCTTTATTCCAGACATGGTGGGTGGTTCAGACTCTTCTTAATTACAAAGACATTTGTTTCCAAGTGCTTACTGGCAAACCTTTAAGTGTGGCTTTACACTTTCTTTGGGCTGACTGCATGACAACCTGGGGCTTGTTAATTTGCTGCCATGTTATGAGCCAAGGCCAACTGCTGGGCCTGTCACCTTGGAAGGACAAACAGAGAAAGATGATAAACAGTTGCAAGGTTTATTCATGCAGCCCTAGTTAGTTAAAGTCTTAATAGTCTTCACTAGCGAGTCTATATGCCAAGAAATGTTACTTTCACAGGAAGAGTGACATAGCAGATGACTAACTACAGTCTGTTTCCTGCTGGGAAACATGTAAGATTTTCTCATTTACTCGCCACTAATATTTCCACACAAAATGTTTAGAGTCCAGTGACTCTTGTTCCAGTGATATCTTGTTCCAAAATGACAAATGTGTTATATTTCTTTGGAAATATGGAGAACCAATCAGATTTCAACTTTTAACCTTCGGAAGATTATGGCCAGAAAAGCATACAAAAGCTATCACATGATCCTCATCTATAACTTTTTAACTGTGAAGCACACAGAAGACATTTATATTCCATAACTGGAGCATCTTGCTTTTAATTTTTTGAGCATGCCATTTGTGTGTGATTGTGTGTTTGCGTGTTGACAATTAGAGAAAAAAAATGATTTAGAGTTATGATGTCTGATTAATACAGATGGTCCTCTTAACACCCAAGAGAAAAATTTGTTTAAAAGGTAATGGTTCAGAAATGAAGCCTTGGTGCTCTGTCTGCAGGTAAGCTGTTTTATTTGTTCCACCCCTTTGTGTTCTTTTGAATTGGTCCTTTGTCTGAGGCACCCAGAACGGATGATGTATTGCCTATATGTGGCATGGAATCTAGCCAGGGCACTGTTGATACATGGTGATACTGGCCACTGCAAACACATTTTAAATTCCATTTGAAATGGAAACCTCATGTGGTGTGCTGTTTCATGTGTGGCTGCAGACATTGAGGTTGGAATAACAATAAACTATAATACACATATCTGGGCTGATACTGTTCAGTACATTGTCCTGATCATGCAGCATACACCACATAATGGATTCTATGTTTTGTTAGTTTTGTCTTGAATTCTATCAACGTCTGTGGAAAATACGTATGAGTATTTGATGTGTTTAATAGTGTTCTGCCTCTAGCTACAACATAAAAATAATGACTAATTATGAATGACTAAGGAGAATACCTGACAACTGACACCTACATCAATAAATAGTCAACACAGCAGGGATGGGCAAAGGCAGGAATTATTTCCACATGACTACGTTAAAAAGCTGGTTTGGATTAAAAAGAGAAAGAGAGAGAGGACATGAATCTCTGTAATTTTAACACATTTTGTGGCTTTTTTCAACCTTGACTAATCCGTGCTCTCTCGAGTTAGTTTGTATTCAGGATATTTTAAAGAGAGCATAGTAATTTAAAGAAATGATGTCTCTCTGTAACTCCAAAGCCTAAACTCCAAAAAAGACAGACACTACACCAGTAATTTCCATGAGTTTCTGCATTGGTGCATCAAAAGCATTAAATCGTTGGTGACTTTAAAGCCAAATGGCAGAAAGTCACATGAAAGCCACAAGCCAAGTGTTGACTGTCAAGGCTCACAGAGCAAAGCACTAAGCATGAACATCACTATAGCACCTCTCAGCTGAGCCTGTCACCTGATTCTGTGCTAATTGCAAGCCTATTGCTGTTGTCTCTGAGTAACATTTTGCTGCTAGTATAGCGTATATATCACCATCACACTACAGAACTGCAACACAACGTCTTGTACCTTAGCATACTGTTGCAATCAAAATTATACAACCCCCATTGCAAATCAGGTTTATTGTCAAAATTGACAGACTTTCAGCTGTTTGCAATGAACAAATCAAACAGAAGCAATTGAAATAGTTCAGCACAATGAATGCTTCAAGTGGTTTCCCCAAATTCAACTGAAAACGTATCTTATAATGATTTCTCCAGTTTCAAAATTATTCAACCCCCTGAATAGAATCTCTCACAACAGCACAAATATGCAAAACAGGTGTTTCATGAAGCACACCTGATGCAACTAATCAAGGGTTTCATTAGTTGCACCAGGTGTGCTTGAGCTGGAACACATGAAATACCTGAACTGGCTGGGGTAGAAAGTTTATGAAATAGCTGGACAGGGCAAAAAATCTTTTTTCCAGCTAACAATGGCTACAACCAGATTTCTGAGAAGGCAGGTTGTGAAAAACCCTCAAGTGACTGCAAAAGACCTACAGAAAGACTTGGTGGCAACAGGCACTGAGGTTTCAGTGAGCACAGTAAGGCGCGTACTAAATGCAGAAGGTTTCCATGCCAGAACTCCAAGATGTACACCACTACTGACCCAAAAGCACAAGAAAAGTCGGCTCAAAATCATATAAATAAGTCACAGAAGTTTTGGGATTCTGTTCTGTAGATACATGAAACAAAACTGGAACTTTTCGGCATGATGGATCAGCAGTATGTCTGGAGGAAGAAGAATGAAGAAAGAACACTCTGTCCACAGTCAAGCATGGTGGTGGCTCAGTGATGCTCTGGGGCTGCTTTGCATCCTCTGGCACTGGAAACCTGGTGAGTGTGGAAGGAAAGATGGATTCAGTGAAGTATCAGGAAATCCTAGGAGAAAACGTCATGCTGTTTGTGAGGAAGCTGAAGCTTGGGCATCAGTGGACCTTCCAACAGGACAATTATCCCAAGCATACCTCAAATTCCACCAAGCCTTGGTTGCAGAAGAAGTCCTGGAAGATTCTACAACGCCATCACAGTCACCTGACTTGAACCCCATAGAAAATCTCTGGTGGGATTTGAAGGCGGTGGTTGCAGGATGCAAACCCAAGAATATTACTGAACTGGAGGCCATTGCTCATGAGGAATGGGTTATAATTCCTCAGGAACGCTGCCAGAAGCTATGCATCTTGTTTGCAGCAGGTCATAACAGCAAAAGGGTGTCTACTAAGTACTAAAGATGTTTACCATGAAGGGGTTGAATAATTTTGAGACTGGAGAAGTCATTATAAGTTGCCTTTTCAGTTGAATTTGGGGAATCCACTTGAAACATTCGTTGTGTTAAACTATTTCAGTTGCTTTTGTTTGATTTGTTCATTGCAAACAGCTGAAAGTCTGTAAATTTTGACAATAAACCTGATTTGCAATGAGGGTTGAATAGTTTTTGATTGCAACTTATCTATGTAGATGTATAAAATGTATACTATATAGATTTACTCTTTATATTATATCTATTCTATGCATACATTTTTATATTTTTATCTTTATATTTTATTTTATTTTTCAGTATTTTCAATATTTATTTACTTTATCTTATTTTATTCTTACTTTATTTATTATGTGTATTTGTGCCTTGCCTTTTATGCATGCTACTGGAACACTCTAATTTTCCCTTGGGATCAATAATCTATCTTATCTTATCTTATCTTATCTTAATTGTGCAAACAAATGACCCTATAGTCATGAAGCTATTTACAGTGGGATCCAAAAGACTGAGACCCCAATTGAAAATGCTTCTGTTTGTCATTCTTTTTCAATTTAACACAAAGGATTTCATTACACATTATATTATCAGCAACAACTTGAGTGAAAAGTAGACCCTTCAAAATGTTTACATGAATTTTAGAATTTCTTAGTATTTGGTATGACATTTTAATGGCATTGTGTTCTCGAGCTGGGATGGACTCCACAAGTTTGTGCAAAACCTGATGATCCAGTTTAGGTCAAATCCATCAGAGTGTTGTCTGAACACATGCTTCAATGGAAGGCATAAGACTCATGGAAAATCTGACCTTTTGTACAAATCAGAATAAGATGGGCCATATCACACAGTTGTGACCTACAAAATAGTGACCTACAAATTGTATTCAATATTGAATAGTCACGATGTTTCACATTTCCTTTTTTTTGTTTTGTTTTAGAATTTTAAAAAATCCCAGATTTTCAATGTGGTCTCAGACTTTTGGACTCCACTGTATATGTGCACAAAACCTCAAATCTCAATTCATCTTTGTTAATTTAAATATTATTGAAGAATTAATTTGTCTCGTTTTCAAAAATGAAATTTGTGTCAATTTGTGTCAATTACTTTCCAGAGTAATTAGTCATTGCTAAAACCTTGTGAAGTCTTCTTCTGAAGCTTTATTTTCCCCTCTTCCTTTATTCACCTTGTCTTAACTCTAAGCCCTTGGTTGAAGGTGACCAGCAACAATGACTAGCACTGACATCCGAGCTAATGGATTCTGGGAGACAACGTGAAGAGAATGCAAGCTGCCCTGTAAGTATCTTTAGTGTATGTGTGTGAATGCATAACAGTGCACTTGTATGTGTATTAATATTGTTTTGTATTTAATACTGGCAGTGACAGCTGCAATGCTGATATAATAAAAGCTTTTTTTGTTTTATTTTTATCTATCACATTCAGGGTAGATCTAGGGAAGGGATCTTGAACAATATAAAAGTCTTATAATGCTGTTATTGCTCTCATCAGAAGATTATATGAAGTAGTGGTCAATGCTAGTAGGGGGCAGCAATAACCATAAACTGCTTAAATGGTTATGAATCTTGCAATGACTGTGTAAATTATTAATCTTTCATAATTTCATGGTTTTATCATCTTCACTGCAAAGGAATCTCATCAACATCCCTCATGACTTTTAAATGCATATCATTTGTCTCCTTAGCCACCTGTGGCTTGATATATTGCAGGTAACTTCTGTGGCCAATTGCCTGCCTTCTGGATGCTTTTAGAGCCAAGTACTGAATCACTTTTCAACTCACAAAATGCCTCAACAGTGTATTTTTTGTAAGCATAATGCTACATTTTATAGCCCACTTTGGTTTTTTTGTCCTCTTGCTTCTATACCTTCAATAAAAGTGTTTGTTCCTGCAGAAAACTGCTGCTGCAAGTGAAAGTTTATGAGCGAAGAATAATTATTGCGCAGTAAATAAAGGCATCACTAAACAGCAATGATGAAAGTGGGTTAGAGTAAATTCTTGATATTGTGCCATCATTCATAAGGAACAAAGCAAGGCGGTTAATGGGAAAATGAAAGTTTCTCAGTGTTTAGATTCTCATATCTTCTTATTGGAAGATAACAAAAACCTCACTGCATAATTACCTCAGCGTAGGTCACCTTGGGCTTTGGAGGAACAAGCTGAGGTGGAGACATTGGACATAATGAGGTCCAGGAGTGAAGGACAATTTTGGGAACATTCCATACAATTTGCATAATCACTACACGGATTGGCTTTAATAAGATGGAACTTTTTATGACCTATAGCATTCATAAATAAAGGCTTTTATTCTGACCAAAACTGAACCTAAAATATGACTTCATAATTGTGGGTCTTTTTCTTTAGCTCTCTTGCTTCTTACACTTTCATACCCTTTTCTCTACAATTTCATGTTTTACATTAAGTTATAGGCTACCATGGGCGGCTGTGGCTCAAGTGGTAGTTTAGGTTGTCCACTAATCGTAGGGTTGGCAGTTCGATTCCTGGCCCACATTACTCCACATGTCGAAGTGTCCTTGGGTAAGACACTGAACCCCAACTTGAATATAGCTTGAATCCCGATGGCAAGCTAACGACTTGCATGGCAGCTCTGCTACGATTGGTGTGTGAGTGTGTGTGTGAATGAAGTCTAAAGCGCTTTGTAGAACTGCTAAGTTTAAAAAAGCTCTATATAAGTGCCTGTGTGGCTGTGCACAGAATTACTTGTTAAAGAATCACCAATAGAGCACTCTCCTTTTTTAAACTGCTGCTGATAGTACATATTGGTATTGGGTTTATGTACTATATGTATGTACTATAATACTATAAATGTACAGTATGTACTATAATACAGAGGCAAAATACTTACAGCTGTGATCAGCTATAATTATATTTAATTTTATTTGTTTTAAGTAGAGGTACAAATGAGAACATTGTAAAAAAAAAACATTTCAAATGTATCTGGAGTGTGAACATGAGTGTGAATATTGTAAAAAAAATAAATAAAATCTTCCATTAACATAAAACATACTAAGACATTTAGAGGAACTTATACTGGACATTTTTATTGGTCAACACTTAAATTTTTATATTGGTTCTTATATAATAAGCTGCATAATAATGGACATAGAAGAACTATATTTTAATCACAATACCTAAAGTATAATGTGGTACTGAATGCTGAAGGTAGCATTCAGACAAGTCTTTCAGTTACATCTTTTTAAAAAAGCCACAAATTATATGGGATCTATTGATAGGCTTTTGTGATTTATTAAAGCATTGGAGGTACTTGATAATACTAATAATAGAATACCATTTGATTCAACCTGCAATGTGGAGAGAGCGCGAGAGCGCGAGAGCGAGAGAGAGAGAGAGAGAGAGCTCAAAAACATTTTTGACTGTCTTAAGGGTTTATAAAAGTAAGTGTTATAGATGATTACATGGATCAATACCAAATTTATCTCAAAGTAAAAGAAAAAAGGACACTTCACTAGAGATAATATGAGCTATCTATATACCACACTGATTATTAAAAAAAAAATCTTGTACAATCTTGGTATTATTGCACTTTTTTGAATACAAGAAAACCCAAAGTTTATAGGTCTGCAGATCTTTTGGCAGGAATCAAAGGTAGTTTTCAAACTGGTTCCTGGAATTCAGTTTCAAAACTTGGCACTGCAAATAGCTTTGTGGAAAATAAATAATTAAGATTGAAAGGTCACACCTCAGACTCCAGACTAGAGATCCTTCCCCATGTCAGAGGTACACCTGGGGAGCCGACCCTGTAAAGCACCCTGCTGCCTGGAACAGGGAGCAGATGGCCATCCTGCAGGTGTACAGGAGCCCTATACCCTCTATATCCACTGTCACTAGGATGGCCCATGCAGGGGAAGATGTTGCACAGCTCAACCGGTCCATATGGCAGTGGGCTCTGGTAGGCTGGAAGGTCAGGGTAGGAGTATTGTCTATGTACAAGGCTGGAGGCCCTCCTCACACCTATGGCATCATGATGTACTGCTTCCCTGTAAGAGGGCAGATAAGTGGACTGGGAGTGCCTTAACTTCTGACCCTTTCTTGGCTGGCGGCGATATGAGTGAAGGTAAATGTGTTCCACAGGCAAAGGTTGGTATTTGTTATTTCTCCCTCTTCTACAAACCTCCGTGAAAGGAAACAGATCTGGCATGTCCACTTGACGTGAGCCTGGGTCAAGAGGCCTTTCATTTGGAAACTGCACCCTGCCTGGGCCCCAGGTTGCTTTAAGGAAGGAGGGCCTGCGATGGATTTTTCTCTTTCCTATTAAAGGCATGCCATCTAACCGAGGATCTGCATATGTCTTAATGCAGGAATTACAGGTAACATTGCCTGGTCGATAAGGGATTTCCATAGAAGGGTGTACATCATGAGCAAAATGGTTTGCTTGGACTTCTGCAAGATGCACATTGTGGCCTTTGTCATCGTGTAATCCTCTAAGATCCACAGACTCCTCCAGACAGCTTTGGGATCTATTTTTCCATCTGGGGCCTACAAAGGTGTGGCAAGGTTCCTGATGCTCAGCGAAGATGTCTGGTGCTTGTAAATCTTTATGTGAGATGAAACGAGAGGCCATTTTGGCTGACTTTTGGGAATGCATATCATATGTTGCTAAATGAGGAGTGCTAACGCTAGTCATGGGAAGCAGCCCATTATACAGGCCACCAGATCGGGAAGGGACGGTGTAGTGTAGTGGAGTTGGGTGTGATATCAGTCTTTGAGTAGATGCATGTGGTGGACTGGCAGTTTCAGCATAATGCTGCGTGAATTGGGGCGGTAAAGAGCGCTGCACAAGGGATGAGTGCTTTTCCGTGATATTAGTAATGTACGAGAGGTTTGCTGGGAGTGTCTCAGTGGTGGTCACTTGTGGAATCCGTGCTGGTAAACTCCCACCTTTCCGACTCCAGTTCTCAATGGTTTTTGTTGCCTTGTCCAAAGAATTCTCCACCTTTGCTGAGGAGACAATGTCTTTGGCTGTCTGAAGCATTTTAAGCATGTTAGCCTGGGCATAGTTTGCTGTGATGTCAAGATTCTGCAAGTTTCCAGATTTTCCCATGTCTTCAACACCATTAAAGCAGCTGTAAATTCCCTAAGAAAGACAAATTATCCAGAATTTTATTATAAATCTATTATACATATTTAATATACAACTGAATGTAATTTTGTATGCCTTCACAATGGTGAAACCAATATGACCAATTTAATGGAAGTTTTTAGGTTCCTTTATTATCATAAGTAACAAAAATTGTGTTAAATATCTGATATTATTAAAGAAACAGGCAAAATATAGATTTTGTCTGTTTCTTCATATAAATATAGATTTTTTTCCATGTAACTTGCTGTGGGGTTTTGTATTTTTGTGAATTTTCAGGCAGTTTTTTTTTCAGCTATTTTTCCTATTTTTCAGCTATTTTTTTCAGCTATTCTTTGGTTCTCTCTGATGATAATTGTCTCAGTAAACACTTTGATATCTTTTGATAACCTTCTCCAGCTCTGAGAAAGGTCGATGGTTTCTGTTTTGTGCATTGTGATAGCTTTTTCCCTAATCCCATTGAATTTTAACTTGACTGCTCACAGCAAACTGCTTTAGAGTTTAAGCCTGTTTGAACCTTTCATGCCTAAATAAAAGTTAACAGAGAAAACATGCTGAGAGGTTAAAATCATTAGACACAGTAACGGGAAAAATGCAAACAATTAGAGCATGTCGATAGAGATACAAACATTGAGCTGGCTATTAAAGATATCAAATACTTTAATACATGTGGTAATAGGATTTTAACGGAAAACCACCATTAAACATGAAATAGATTTCTATTTTGTAGATAAACTTTAAGATGGGGGGTAAATATGTTCATTTATTCACCCAGAAAACAAGGGGATATAAAACTTCTGCACTCCACTGTATTAATATGTTGTGATACACAATATAAGTATTTATACTGTAAAGTTACATTTATACACAAAAAAATTGTTTTCATCTAAGTTTATTTTTCCTTATATTTAAAGTATAATGACACAAGCAAAATCATACAGCTTACTGTGCTCAATTGATCCAGCTGTAGGCATCTAACAATCTACAACCACACATTAATGTAAAATGGGAGAAGTGAACAGATAGTGATATTCTACAACTATACAACATAAACCAAATGCTTCAGTATTATTCAAAAACACCAAGTTTGACTTTGCGGTCTTAGTATGAGGAAAAAGCTAATTGGTTTTATGAAACAGCATGCTGTGGTTTGGCATACACCTACCCTGCTTATGGCCAAGAGGAAGTCTAGACGGTCAGAATTGTGCACACAGTGTCTGATTTTCCAATATAGCAGATGTTCCCAGGCAAAGACAAGCAGACTAAGACCCATAGCCACTAGTAGCATGTAGAAGACACCTGCCATGTTGTCTATGTCCAACTTGGAACTCATCACTTCATTCTTCTCATTCTGGCAGATTCCAGACAGCCATACAGTTTCCAGTCTCTGTGTGTCCCCTCCAAGAACATAAAAAAAGCTACTAAGTAATGTCAATGAGAGCACTGCTCAGCATGAGAATTTTAACAGACCATATGTCAAATGTGTCAGTAATTTTTTAAATTTCTTTGTAAAGTATCATACTATACTCTGTACTCTACTCCTAATGGGTCAAATACATTTATCTACATGCTGTATTTAAAATGATACACTGAGAGTGTATTTTCAAGCTAAAATCAAATGTACTGTATAGGAACACATACAGTAAGCAAAAAGTAAATAGTGCGTGTCATCTTAAAAGTAATTCAAATTGTCACTGTAATAAACCTTATGAATTCATGGGTCTTTAGGATGATATTATAGAGATCCTGAAAGAGGACAGTAACGGCTTCACACTGTGATTGAGGATATTAATTGTGGAACAGATCTGATCCCCTGATGATGATTTACCATCTCCCAGGAACTGGAGGAGAGCCAGGTCTATGGGGCGTTTCCAACGGGAGTCCTTCTGCAAAGCAATGCCATAGCCTGTTGTAGCAAACACCTTCCCACTGCCAATGGTCACCAGCTTGCAGCCCTCATCCTTGCCAGCCATGTAATTAAGCACTGCAGCATCATATATGAAGGCATCCAGCTTCCTGCAGCAAAGACCGCATGACATTTATCTTACTGATAAGCTCACGATAAAGTAATAATTACACAGGGTTACACATAATTACATATACTTACATCAAACAAATAATTACTGTCCATTTATTTGACGTAATAGTGGCCTGTTGAAGGTGTATTAAAGACCAGCTGCCTTGGATTATTCTAAATCACAATAAAGTTCAGAGAAAAACACACCCTGTTTTGAGACTGTTGAGAGCCTCTTCCACTCCCTTTTGGTTGTATTTGGTCATGTGGCTGTGCATGTCTGGATAATTGCTGCGAATATTTCTCTCAGTGCTGCCGTTTGGGACTGTGCCGAAGCGGAAAGGGGGGTAATGCTCCTGGGGCTTCTGAAACTGCAGGAGAAGACAGACTGTGAACTTTGGTTAGATGTCTGATTGTTAGCTGTAGGCAGTGTCGAATTTTCACATTTTAGTTTCTCACAGAATTAAAGCTTACTTTGTCAGTACAGTGTCAGTGCATTTTTCAAAATCATAGCTTTAGACTCAGAAAAGAAATTGCATGTAAGTTCAGTGAATAAAAAGGGCGTTATGTTACCATTCATAACAGTTACAGCTGGCATTGTATTTTTATTCACACCTTATTGACAAATTACTTTGGTAAATACATGCCAGATTTTCCACAGTGCATTTTATAGGTGTACGGGTGAGGAGATATATTGCTTTTGAATGGTTTGGACAATCTGGTAATTTCCTTCCAAAGCCTCTCTAATCCTTCTAAAGTAGAATAGGATCAGTCTGCAGCGTATAAGGTTTAAGAACAGATTTTTAAATTCATCCCTGGTTTATGCTGAAGCACAGTGCCAGTGCATGTATCACTGCTGTCAAATCTATTAAAATCGCCTCCCAGGGTTTATTCAGTAGATATGCAGCTCTTGAGAGGTATTATTTAAACGTAACCAGAAAAGGTATCTCAATGGTGGTAATTTATTTAACTGTAATTAAAACCTGGATTATAAGCAGAGTTCTTCTGCTTCTATACATACCATATGTATATGCACAGTGTGCAATTCAGTGCATTAAACTGCAATCTTTATTCTTTAGAAACTGTCTGCTTATCTTACCTTTTTGTCGCTGAGCCCAGATACAGTGTCAATATACTGCTCTTGGATCATGAAGGCAGCTAAATTTGCAGTATAACTGGCTAGAAAGATGACAGCAAAGAAGGCCCAAACTAGCACCATAATCTTGCTGGTTGTTCCTTTAGGGTTTTCTATAGGGACAGAGTTATTAAAGACAATCCCCCATAGGAGCCAGACTGACTTCCCAATAGTGAATGTGGGCCCCCCAGGCTCTGTGTGGAGAGATGGAGAGAAAGGAGATGGAGAAAAGAGAAAACCACTCATGTATTACTCATGAATTGATATATCTACAACTATATCTATACCTACACACACATACATACATATATATACACGTCATTATGTGTGGTGGTCTGTGAAAACTGATTAGATCCTACTGCAGCCAAGAATGACAGTGAAAAGTTATATATTCTTTTACCAGTAATATACTTTGACAGCTCTACATTAAGAAAACACAAATATATTTTACTGAAGTGATGTGGAAATATTTTTAGTTAGGCTATTGTCTAACCTTACATTGGCTGCCTGTCTGCAAATATCACATCGGTAAGGAGCCACTTTAACAAACACAGCAGTAAATGTATTCAGTCTGTCTAAAGATGTGTAAAATTGTCCAATTGTCCTGTAAAGTCACTTTTCTCATAATTTAAATTTTTGAATAATGATCCATTCAGTTTGTTTTCAGATATCTGTCAGCATGTCTGTGATGCTCCTCTGCTTTGCATCATCATCAAAACAGAGAAGAGTGTTTATAGGCACTCGATTATACAGACCATTTGTTTTCAAATAAGTTTTAAAATGTTTATATGACCAAATAAAAAGATGAATAAAAATAATGAATAAAAAGAAATTTAGCTTTAGAGCAGAGCTGACTGAACAAATCAGTGATTATTTCCAAAGGAAATGTGAACAAGAACAGTCACTGGTCGAGTGAAGAGACAATGATGTAGCCCCTGTTCAAATGCGTAACGAGGTGATGAGACAGAGACTGGATAATGCTGATAATCAAAGCGATAACTCAGGTGACAACTTATTTCTCATTGTAAATGTATAATTCTTTATAATTTGACACTAATGTTGTTTTTCCACAAGTAGATTAGGTAATAATGTATATGTAGAGGTAGGCAGGGCACCTTTCAGTGGAATTGGAATGAAGCCTTTGATATTAATTTTCTCCCTTTTGAAGTGAACCAGACTTCATAATGCTATCACCTTACCCGAGATACATGCAAAAGGAACACGTATATCAGTTAAGTCTGTAGTTTTTCTGAACAAGTAGAAAATGTCATTTCGTCATATGAAGGATTTTTCCAGGCCACAAAACATATATTGTGTGTCTTCCTATCATAGCCTACATGGACTAAACACCTCAACATAACGATAATGTAACTCAGTCAAATAAATTCTATATAAATTCTATAAAACACACACACACACACACACACACACATGAAAAAAAAACTGGAAGCATGTACTGTATATATTGTGTCTGATCAGAATAAAGAGGTTCCCTTAGCGTGAAAACCAAAAGAACCCTTTAGGGTGTTTGAATCAGCCCTTTTTATTATTAAGAGTACATATACAGTATGGATGTCAGGATTGGGATTTGTAGAGGAGGCAGTTGCAAATGCAGATTTTATTTAAATAAAGTGCAGTCAGATAGCAAAGCCCTGAAAATAAGAACCAGAACTAGAACAGAAAATACTAGGCAAAAACATCCGGGCAATAAATGGGACTGTGTAACACACACAAGGACACACGAACATGACAACAACAGAAGCTTGACAATGAAACATACAGGATTTAAGTAGGGGTGCTGATTAGGGGTAACACAGAACAGGTGTGAGTGCTCAGTGAAACACCTGACAAGGTCATGTGAAGTGCAGGGGCTTATGGATAATGTATTTCAGTGCCAATTTTGGCATAACCATGACAATGGACTAATTAGGCTAGGTTTGTTCTGCTCCTTATTTTTAGCAGAACTTTGGCAGAAGAGGAAAAAAAAAAATCATCACTAACCTTTGGCATTGATTATGCTACGGTTGTATCCAACAGGGCTAAAGTACTCAAAGATGAACACTGTTACAGCCACAACAGTCAGGCACATAACAAACATCATGACCCACACTGCTGGACTGTAAGGCTCTGTAAAGAGAGAAACATATTAACCCACATTTCACAACCTCCATGAGAATACAACATGGCATTATAAACCACTGCAATCAGTAATGATGAGATCTATTACATTATTTTAGTTCTCTGCTGTCCCATTAGAGGAAGAATAATGACTTGATAAATTAATAGCTTTAAAAACAAAACAAAACAAATGGTCATGCTTTGTATCTAAAAGACCAATGGGACATGAAATCTGTAATTTTTTTTGTCTTGGCTACATTTGGGACATGTCCCTATTTTAGTTTAGAACATTACTCCAATTGTAGCTGATGAAAACTTCAATTAGCAGTAAATATTTAGTGCTGCCTGTAACTGTTTCACCAAGTCTATGTGACTGCCAAAGGGGAGAAGGACTGTGAATAAAACTTTCTCACCTAGAAAAGCAGATGGGGAGACAGTGCCATTGCTCCTAGCTACCATGACACTAATCCCAGTCTCCACGAATGGCACCGAAAAGTCAATGATCTCTGAACGCTCCTCATTAATAGTGAGTGAGCCAATAGCCATATCTGCACGCTTGTAGAAGACCTAAAGATCATTAGAGAGAAATAGATAAATAATGAGTGCAGTCAATTAATAGCAGCTTCCTTCATTGCTTAACTGGTTTATTTGTTCATCTAGTTGTGGTGTGCTTTTATGCATGGCGTTATGAGTACTGCATAACAGCTAAAACAGCATCTAATTGTCCACAGACAGGATTAATTAGGTGAGACACAAGCACTATCTAACATCACAGTGTGAACTAAGCATGTAACAGCACCTATCAATATGACATATACACTCTATAGCATTGCCTAAGGAGAAGCCTCAAAGTAAGATGGAAAGACACTGTCAAACACTTATGCAGAAGCAATTTAAGTCATCAATCGCACGAACATTTAAATACTATGAATACAGATCTTTACTAATTTAAAATGTGGGATATGTGGGGAGATGCAGGTGATAGAAATGCTGAAAACATCAGCAGCTGTGGAAGACACTTAAACACCGGATCAAGTGACACTATACGCGGCAGGAGCTGACAGGATGAATGTTTCGAGATTGTATTTCAAATTCAGTTCACTCTGTGAACACATTTAATGACACAGGCTGCATCTCACATAATAATTAGACAGACACACAAGCAGATTTGTGTTGAGGAATGGAAGCTCCTTTAGAGGTTATTGCCACTTTTAAATTTAGATCAACATGTTCATGACTAATACAATTGAATTTTGATGAGGATTTAATCATGTGTGTGTGTGTGTGTGTGTGTGTGTGTGTGTGTGTGTGTCAAGGCTAGAATCTCTCATACCTCGCCTATCATCCCATTCCAGATGCCTCGGACCAGCTTCCCATGTTTACCGTTGGTGACCAAGTAGAGATCATAGGAGAACTTGATGGTGCGCGAGAGCTTCTTGAGAATGTCGATGCAGAAGCCCTTGCAGCACAGTTTGGTGTAAGGCTCTGAATGACCAATACCACTGCAAATAGAGGTGAGAAACATTTTTAGCACTTTAGAGTGAACAATCTGTCAGAGTATTAGAAAACTGATCCCAACCCACAACAGGCATTTTACAAGCTTTTCTGGAACATTCAGTAACTTTATCATTAATTGAACATTAACGTTAAGGTCAGTACTATTCAGGGCTTTGCAGATAGCAGATAGATAGTAAGCCATTTAATTATTGTGGATAAGTGAAAGGATTAATACAGAAAAATACTGTACATAGACAGACGGCAGCATTTGGTCTTGTGTAAGGAGATTATCATGTGGGAATGTGTCAAGTAATTAATTGTGAAGCATAAAATTAAGCACTTAAATGCAGGCAGAAAATCCTGAAATACATTTCAAGACTGGAATTTGAATGATAGTATATGGTTCGTTCTGATTATTCAGTGATTTTAAACATTTGAGCCTTAAAGTTTTGTCCCTGAATGATAACTTTCCAATTTCAAATATTTTCACTATTAATTAATATTTTGGGACAAAGCATACTTATTTTTTAAAAAATCAGATAGACAGAAACTTCTTCCTTGTACCACTGAAGTAGTTGAGTAAATTCTAGTTATAAAATTAACTTCCTATACTGTATATAACATCTGAAATCTACAAAATTTTAAATATATATAAGGGACCGTGATATGAAAGACAGACAGAATAACAGGTAGATAAGCA
This sequence comes from Ictalurus furcatus, assembly GCF_023375685.1. Taxonomy (NCBI): domain Eukaryota; kingdom Metazoa; phylum Chordata; class Actinopteri; order Siluriformes; family Ictaluridae; genus Ictalurus; species Ictalurus furcatus. The sequence continues at coordinate 16,489,005 of NC_071267.1, forward strand.
GATAGACATATTGATAGATAGATAGATAGATAGATAGATAGATAGAGAGACAGATAGACAGACAGGTGTACATACAGTGGTGTCAAAAAGTCAGAGACCACTAGTGAAAAAGCTTCTATTTCTATTATTTTCTAATTTAATACAACAACTTTCATTACAAATTATATTATTGACAACAACTTGAGTGAAAAGTAGAATCTTTGAAATATTTAAATGAATTTTAGACTTTCTTATTATTTGGTACATAAACAAGCTTGTGCAAAATTGTGTGATCCATTTTAGATCAAATCCATTGGAGTGTCATCTGAACACGCACTTCAGTAGAAGAGATTAGGTATGGTCAGTATCACACATTTGCTTACATTTGATTAAATATTAATACATATTAAATATTTAAGATATTAAACATTTACTTTGTTTGTTTTAAATATTTCAAAATTCTAAAACCTTCTGTTTATTTCCAATTTTAAACGAAACACACAAACAAAAAAAAAATCCCAGATTTTCAATTTGGTCTCAGACTTTTGGACCCGATTGCAAATACAGGCAGACAGATAGACAGATAGATAGATCGATATATTGATCTATCGATCTATCGATCTACAAACTAAATTTGTCAAAGTTAGGGTTCCACATCTATACACACTAGAGCATACTGAGTGGGCCCCCCGGTTCTAAAGATTCCACTTAAGATGAACTGTAGACCTTCACAGTAAAAGTTCCTTAAAACCAGCCAAACACAGTGATCTGTTTAGCCATTAGTCAGAGGGAGCACTGAAGTTCAAGTTCAAGTTCAAGTGGTTTTATTGTCATTTCAACCATATACAGCTGGTACAGTACACAGTGAAACGAAACAACGTTCCTCCAGGACCATGGTGCTACATAAAACAACACACTAACCACAAGAGATGACACAGAACTTAAATAAGATCCATAGAGAAGCTCCAGGAGTAATGATAGTGCATCACTGCTACCCTTCACAAAGACCTCCCACCTGCTGCACTGTGGAGGAAGAGAGACAGGAGGCCAGGAGGCCAAGACAGGTGGACACCAAGCACAACAAAAGGAAACAAATGAAGTGTTGATGTGAAGATGAAAGCCTCCGTGTGAAAGCAACCCAGGCAGAACATAAACAAGCCTGTCCCCTGCTATCCTATCTTTCCAGCTGAATGTTGCACTAGAGATTTTGGGTTAAGTGGGCTGTGAATTGTAGCCAGATTCTTTAATCAGACAAGGGCTTATGTGGGCTCACACACATACTATAGACACACAGTACACTTATACTAGTGTGTGTATGTCCAGACTGAGGGAGTAAGGTCACTGTAAGGAGTTTGAGGAGAAAATTGAGGTCTGAGTTCACTGGTTTATTTAGTGGACATGTGCACACATAGTTCTTCTTACTATTTCTGCTTTGATATAAATTGATGGGAGATATATCTGCAACCATTAGTGAGCTGTTATTGCACAGTTCAAGGAGTAGCATGGATGTGCTAAGATTTTTTTTCTTTAAGTAAAGTTGTGTACATGGATGATTTCCTTGCAGACTTTGTGGACACAAATATTCGACATACATAGGCAAAACATTGTTCACTGAATGTGGTTTCCACATTTATACCATAATCAATGGTGATACATTAGAATATCTGATTATCAAATAATAGTTTAAGAATATTGACTAAGGTTGTGATTTCACTGTGATTTCCACAGGCAGAAAGCCACTGCAAGAATACATAATCCTGGGATTTCAAAATATGGCCAAAGATTCCAAGACTTCACAAACAGTGTTGTCATTTAATATGGAGATTTGTGACAGCCTATGGCACTGATGTCATCATTACTGTTATTTATCACTATGCCCCTCTCGGGCATCCCATCTTCCCTGAGGGGTGATTACTCCATTCACTGATTTATTAACATGTTCTCCCCTCAGCATGCTGTCAAAATGAAACTGTCATCTCTTCCCCCAGGGCACGAGATGCTCCTCACTCACTCTGCGTTTCCTTTTACTGCCTATGCACAACTCATTGAGCCATCTCTCATTTGCCACAGGGGCTGAGCAACACCAAATTTCACAACACTATTATTTTCATTCATGCCTGGGAATATACCAGTGACAGAGGACATACAGTTGCAATCAAAATTATTCAACCCACATTGCAAATCAGTTTTATTGTCAAAATTGACAGACTTACAGCTATTTGCAATAAACAAATCAAACAAAAGCAACTGAAATAATTCAACACAACGAAAATTTTGACAATAAACCTGATTTGAAATGGGGGTTGAATGGGGGTTGAATGGTTGAATTTTGATTGCAACTGTACATATACAGAGGGTCTCAAAGTCTGAGACCACACTGAAAACCTGGGATTCTTTTTTTTTTCCCCATTTAAAACTAAAACTAAACAAAAAGTTTTACAATTTTAGTATAAAAATATTTAAAACAAAAAAAGTAAATGTTCAATATATGATATTGTCCATGTTAACTGCCATGCACAAAAGGTCAGATTTTCCTAATCTTTTCTATTGAAGCATGTGTTCAGATGACACGCCGATGGATTTAATCTAAAATGGATCATAAGGTTTTGCACAAACTTGTGGAGTCCATGCCAGCTCGAATGCACACTGTCATTAAAGCAAAAAGGGGACAAAACAAATACTTAAAAACTCTAAAATTCATGTAAAAATCAAAGATTCTACTTTTCACTCAAGCTGATGTCAATAATATAATTTTATAACAATGAAAACTGTCTGTTATATTAAATTAGAAAATAATGAAGCATTTAAATAAATTAAAAATAGAAGAATTTTCACTAGTTTTCTTAGACTTTTGGACCCAACTGCAAGCTTTTCATAAACCTAATGACTGGTTTTAATTGTAGTATTCAGGTCAGGATAGAGTGCTCAATCTGAGATAATGGATGCAGTGTAGCAAAAATAATCTCTAATAATAGTAGCTTTTGAGTAAATGTGGATTTTCTCTGTAAACCCTATTTGCTAAAAGCAAATGAGGTCTAATTGATAGGATTCACATAAGAGCTGAATTTAAGCTGTCAGGCTTCAAGTCATTCACACCCAGTGACTTAAATAGAACTTCAGTTCATTATCTTTAAGGAGATGTTTTCAACAATCCTAGTCCTTTTTTATGTAAAAAATAAAACATGATGCATAGCTGAAGTGGATATTACCACCCAGGAGTTGATCATTTTACAACAACAGAATGTCCCAAAGTGTTTTATTCCTCTGATACAGTACCATACAGTAATTTGCCAAATTTATTAACGAATGACACATCATGTTTTGTAATTGGCTAAAATTATATTTACTGTCTCGGAATATCTGTGAAACAAGTTCATTCTGGTTATCTCTTATGTTATCGCAGCTATACACATTTACTTCATCAGCCTCTTTTTTTTCTCTCGCTCTTGAATTAATACAACAAAACAAAAAAGCAGCGTATCACCGAGAAACTAGTAAGTCATCTGTCGTGAAGACTTTGCTATGGCAGAACACTTCCTGACTGTTACAAATCACTGACAACCGAGACTCCTTGCATAAATATTAAATAAACATCTCTTATGAGAAAGTCTCAGCATATCAATTATTATGTGTTGTCTTTTTCTGTTAAATAGCATGGCCTTTTTAGTTTATTATTATCTTTGGATTATGTGGCATGTCTGCCATTCATGTCCCTGTGAATGAGCTGTTTCTATAGAAATGATAACCCATTAGAATGAGTGCTACTGACAGAGCCATGCCCATCACATAGAAAATTAATCAACTTCTTCCGACCAATCAGATTCGAGTATTCAACAGCACTGTGTATAAATTATAAACCAGTTTTGTGCTCTAGGAGCCAGATGTATTGCTTTAAATATTTATTGGTGACACTTCCTATCAATCCTGTATTTGTAATACAATGTAAATGCATTTATAACTTGTTATATTCACTGTACTTTACGATGCTTGGTATAAACCTTCCAAAACAAAATACTCTAACTTCCAAGTCACTGTTTAACTTACAAATATAGTTCTGGTTTTGAATCAGTTGGAGTGCAAAGCAAAAACTAAAATTGGCCAGTTTTGGAGTGCAGTGTATGTTATTTCCACCTCTCCACCATAAATGTTCTGCTTTTTAAATCAACTTGCTTTCTACTTAAGGAAATATGCTCCCACAGTGGTCACAGCACCTGTGCTTTGTTTTCAAAGTCACACTGAAAGTCATACCAATACATAAGTTCACACAACATCAATAGAAAAGAAAAACTTCTAATGACTTACACGTCAGTCCTGTTAGCCTGGCGACGACAGGGCACGGTGTTCCTCACACATGTGCCTGTGCTTGGATCGACACTCTCCACGATGACAAAGGGCCTCTCCTCCAGTGTGGCTACTGTCAGGTGACGGTTATCAGACACAGGCTCCAAGAAGCTGCCATAGCGAGGCCAAACTGGGTAGCGCATGTGCAGAATTCCTCCCTCATAACTTCCTACCTGAGGAAACACAGAGTGAAAAATAAGTGACAACACTTTAAAGCATTAGGATGCCACTGTAAGGCATAGAGAAGAGGTGACAAAAAGGGCACTGAAATTCTGCAGTTGAGTGGCAGCAGTAATAAAAAAACGACATCCCATAATTCAATTGAGCATTTACTCCCCACAGGTAGCACACATCAGTTTAATGGTGAATAAATCATTTGCTCTTCAGTATGATGCACTCAAGTAGTGCCATTATGTGGTATGACGAATAACTGGCAATAAAACATGTAACTCATATTGTGCTCCTTTCATCCAAGATTCCATTTCTTCTCTAAACCTGAAAAAGTTTCTCTTTACTGAAATAAATGGCACTGGAGTCTACAGGTTTAAATCTGGCCTTCTGTTTAAGAAACTGGGAGGTGACCTTAACTTTCCTGCTGTGGAGCTGGGAAAGACCTTCCTATCTTCCTTGGGCATATTTATTGAGCAGAAAGAGATAAAGACGGAAAGGATGAGAGAAATATTTGCTGAGTTGAAATATGAAGAAAAGAAGAGAAAACGTAATATAAAGAGTAAACAGTCGGATCAGTCTAGCTTTACAGCGCTTTGAAATGCTGTTACACAGCCTTCAATCAGCCTTCGATTTAAATAGAAATAGAACTGACTGAGCTCATTTAATGTGATCACATTCTTAATCTGGCAAGATGTAAAACTTTATTACTTTACTGCATGCTACTGTATTTAACAGCTTACCAAATGAACTCTCACCCAACATGTGTTTCTGTGTATCTGCCATTTCCATCTATCACTACCTCATCTTAAAACATTTACGTACAAACTTAGACTATATTATCAACTCATCCATTCTGATATGCTTGATGATTTGCCAAATATAGTATTCTTTTATAGTAGTTTTTATTTAGTCACCTCCACAGAGGTAATGAACTTTAGCTACTTTAATGCTGGAAAAAAATTCTATCACTGATATGCTGTAGTACATTAGTTAAGGGTGGTGTTTATAGGGCTACATTACCAACATTACCAACATAAACATTTATATTGTATTCCAGCTGGTGACAGCTTTAGAAACACCATGCTGTTTAAAAAAAATCCATTTTGACGTCAAACTTATATAACAGTCAAATAACAGCTTTGTTCAGTTAAGGTTGTGTTATGACACTTTCCAGGCTGACTTACCTTAGAGCTTCATGACAGCTGACTTTGTATTCCACTGCACTTTTCCAATAAACGTCACAATATTTGATCATTTGATTTGCTAAAATAATGAGTTTGACCAAGATTGAAGAACAATATATACACTTTGCTAAACATTTCATTGCCACATTTTAATGAAATTTTACGGGAAGCCAAGCTTCCCCTGCAGTCTTAAAGCAATCATGTGTGATTTACATGGTTATACAGAAAAGCTATGACAATGCCCTGATCCTGTAATGACAGAATTATGTATTACTTCTGATCCTAAATTTGTAGGTTGTTATGACATTCTCACATAATTCAACCAAGAAAGTGTCATAACACAATATTATAGCAACAAAAAACTTAATTCACTTAATTCAGGTGTAATTTCAACCTGACATCCAAATGTCGCTTTTACGACAGCTTATACCTGTTGGAATAAGCCTTTATAAATGTTCATGCAAGGTTATCTCAGCTGTCAGAAATGGGTTATGTAAGGTCATGTAGACCTATAATCACAGCTATAATCACAGCATATAAAGTCTTACCCATCTGCTATTGTTCTGCTGATCTGAATGCAGAGGCAGGAACTGGAATCAGATTGAGGATATTCCGTATCATTGTAATCCATGTTTGCTCATGATTAACAAGCATGATAAGCTTTGGCAACAGGGATATATTGAGGTATTATTCACAAAATCAGCAAAGCAAACAAATCCAATCTTGTGGCTTTCAGGTGTGGGTAATGAGACAGGCCTGCAGCATGATAACACTGGCTCTGTCTTTTGAACCATTAATAATCACTACTTGGTGGATGGACATTAAAAATAAATAACGTACCACACCATTATTTTTAGTCACAAATGAATGGACAGAAGTGATTTAAACTAAGCTTGGTTGTCTTGGTTGTTACTCACAGGACAACTTTATAGGTACCACAGAACAATGAAGCAATGTATTTCTTAATTCACATAAAGTAAAAGAAATCGACCGAACAGAGTATTATGTTAATGCTGTGAATTATGAATCTACTCTGTCACAAGAAATTATTTGAAATTAATGCTTTTTTTCATAATAATAATAATAAAAAACAATCTAATACCCTGGCATAGGTGTAAACACACTCTCAATGATCATCAGTCCAAATGTCTTAAGACTAAACAGCCCACATGAAAGTGACAATCTATGTTCATTAACAGTACAGTTAGTGCTGAAACATTCAGAACAAACTGTTTCCTCATTTTTAAGTCTCTTTAGATAAAAGCATCTGCTAAATGAATAAATGTAAATGTGTGCAAGAATTAAATTTCAGTATTTGAAACTATGTAGTTGTAATTTGTTTTGCACCTATTTGTTAAAGGTCATATAGGTAACATGATGTTTCAGCAGGTAGTGTAGACCTCAGAGCTCCAGGTCCTCAGACGCTCTAGATATTGACAGTCTCTAGGATATCTTCTCTCTGACACTTTAAAATAGTACAATGGTGATTCATGCCACTAATGTGAGCAGGACCCAGGCAGCATGAGCGACAGAAATGGCACTGAGAGTGTTGATGGGAAAACAAGCAAGGCTACAGATAGAGCTAAAGGTGCATTCACACATACAGTGACTCGCAGCGACAAAGTGACTGGAGACAATTCATTTTCAATGAGACCTGGCGACTTCTGGTGACATGAGAGACAGCGACCATTGGTGACTAGATGTGGGTGTGTTCAGCGATTTTGAAAGTTGAGAAAAGTTTAACTTTATGCAAATTTGGAGCGACTTGGTTGCAGCGAATACCAATGGGAGTGAAGACTGTAGAGCGTACATGATCCGTAGCCACCTGTGCTCACTAGCAGAAGCAGCGCCATTGTGGCAGTAGCCAATTAGCTTAGCTTAGCTTAGGATCTTAGCTTGTTTAAAACGAAACAAAGCAAGAATAATAAAAGGAATAATAATGAAACACATTCACTTTTTGTTGCAGTCGAGCAAAATCCCAGTGTAGCGCCTATCATGGGTGATCGTCACTATCAGGGTGTCATTCACTATATGTTCGATGGTAACCGGGAGCCGGACTGCAGCTCTTGGGCCGTGGCCTCTGTGTTTCCTGGGTGAATTGTCCAGCTTGTTGCTGCTTCGGCACCCGGGCATGAGCAGCACCAAGCCGGACACTTCACCCAGGAAACACAGAGGCCACGGCCCAAGAGCTGCGGTCTGGCAATGCTAGTTACACCACCCATGTTACTATGGCAACCAATAGTAGGAACACCTACAGGCGACTTCATAGTACAGCGACTGGTGACTTGGTGCGATAAAATCACTGTATATGTGAACGTACCATAAGTTGCAAGGCAGGAGACATGACTCTTTCTAATCAATAACTGCTGATCTACAAAGTATTTTTATCTTGTCTTTGTGGTCTGTGGTTAACAGCATGCTCATTCTTATTATTTTATCCTCTCTTTCACCTCAAGGAGGCTCTGATTGACCTATTTATACGCACATCTGCTTCTGCAGTCAGGTGGCGTTAGCATACTGCCAGCCACTCTCCACATGTCTCATGTCATCAGAAAGAACCATAGCCCCGGGGGTCTGACTAAATGAGGGCAAAGGAATTGTTTTAGACAACAAACTGTAATTGCATCATCTGCTGTCACTGACAGTGACAAATTATCTGTGCATAACAGTATAAGAATAATTATAGCTATAATCGAATCATAACAGTTGTAATTTATTGCATTCATTGGTAACTTTCCATTTTTGAATTATCTGGATTTCTGAATGAATTGCATCTCCATTTACATAAAAGTCTTTTTTTTTTTTTTTTTTAATTATACCAATCATACAAGTTGAGTAAAATAAAAATATTCAATATACAGAATGATAATAAACAACACTTTTTCTAGCTGCTGGTTGGTCATGTGCAGTGATCATAAGGTATTTTAAATATACAGACTACAAAATGTCTTCTTTTTGAGCCACTGTTTATTTTTCTATTTGGATAAATCTACGGTTTGCATGACCCAATATATTTTTAGATCACAGACAGACATCCTGCTGTACAATTTCCTTGAATTCACACTGTGTAAATCATTGGTTCCTCAATGCTGGCACACATGTACAGTAAGCAGGTCCTGAAGTAGGAAAGCACACTGTTATACATATTCTCCCTTTCTTTTACATGTTTGCTGTTGGATTTGGGCTTTAGTATTTCTTTATTAAGTTTTCTCCAAACATAATTGTGTGTACATTTACAAATTCCTCTTAATTAAACATAGTTCTGGGAAACATACAGGTGGTTTTTTGACACACCTATAATGTACATCATGCTTTAGGAAAACAGTGGTTTCTTCCATAGTTACCTTCTACTAATAGAATAATGTTTTTCTGTTTTCTTAATATTTGCGAAATTCAGAACAGCTTTTCATTCTTGGTTTCATTTCACTAGTTGGAAAATATTCTTTTGTTTTTGCCCAATATGTAATTATAGACAATAAATCCACTAGCATAGTCTAGCATAAACCCTACTTTCCCAAAAAAGGGAAGACTAACTCCTATATCCTCTGAAACATATCAGTCACAGCATCTTTTTAAACTGTTGCATACAGATACACACATTTGCATTGCAGTGCTAACTGTGTACATGTGTTAAAAGATGCCTATGATTGGCTAGTGTTGCCCACATCAACAGGAGGGCGAGAGAAGAAAGCTGTCCTTCCCATCCAAAACGGGGCTAATTATGCTCTGTTGGACTCCTAGCCATGTGTAGCCACGGCATTGTTGGGATTTGAACTGACAATCTTCCAGTGATGCCACAAACAATGTACATGGCCACTCTAGAGCCATGTAAGAGACACGTTCACTTGACATGTTCTTCCAACTTTGTAAGATACTCACTGCTAGTCATTGTAGCAATGGTGATGAATTTCTGTCAATTGTAAATTGACTTACTTCAGACTAATTTAGCTTTGTGAAATCTTATGAATTCTTTTTCCAATACTATGAGCTCAAGATCATTAGATGTTCATCTAATGTTTTCTAAAAAATCTCTTGTATAAGACTGTTGAAGTTGAACTGAAATCTGTGTTATGAAGAGAAACCAAATTATTTACCTAGAACAACTTTAATTAGTCTCTATTATTCAAGAACTTCACATATTTTCTCTAAATTTTCATGATTGTTGAAACCACAATATAAAAATGTGATTACTTAGTGATTACTGATTACTGTAGTTTGTTTGCTGTATTGTTTATTGTATAGTTTATTGCATATATTACCAGTATAACCATATTTATTGATTTTGCACTGTGTTGCTATCCTCTTATTTGACATGTTAAGTGTCAAATTTCAAGTGTAGCAGTGTGATTCTGGGGGCCCTAAAATTCATTCCTAGCATTACAGCTGTTTATAATGGGGAAATGACAATAAAGCCTACTTGACTGAACTTAACTTTCAGTTAACAGATTTATTTAGTTTTTTTTCTAGAATATTCAATTAAAAATGTCTTTCTACCAATTTTAAGACATTTATTTTTGTCCAGTTGGAAACAGGAAACATTATGTGAGAAATGTAGTAAAAATACTTTAAAGCAAACATTACTATATTATACAAGAACAGGAATATGTGTTTTGAGGGGGAGCATGGTAGTGTAAAAATCATATCCTCCAATCATGTTAAAGTCACTGATTCCATTAATGAATTAATTCATTAACAGCCATTGTGTTTTGAGTTAACATTTAGTGATCATTAAGCTCTCATTTTTACCTTACCTTGTCCCAGAGCCTCTCTCGGTCCAAAGTGATGATCACCATGGAGGGATTTGTGAGATAGCCATGAGAACTGAAAGACATGTCTCTGTGCTCCCATGTCACATTTATCATATGTCTATCAAAAAAAAGCAAAGACAGTTTAAAAAAAGCTAAAATCCTGCCAATCAAACAAGATTCATCAGAGGAAGTCATTATTTATTGTTTGCCAGTCCTTGAACTGATACACCGATCAGCCATAACATTGTGTAGGTCCTCCTTGTGCCACCAAAACAGCTCTGACCCATCGAGGCATGGGTGATTGTCCTTCCTTGGACCACCTTTGTTTTTTTACTAACAACTACATACCAGAAACACCGCTTAAGACCTGCCATTTTGGAGATGCTCTGACCCAGTCTTCTAGCCATCACAATTTGGCCCTTGTCAGAGTCACTCAGATCCTTATACTTGCCCATTTTTCCTGCTTCCAACACATCAACTTCAAAAACTGATTGTTCACTTGCTGTGTAATATATCCCAACTCTTGAAAAGTGCTTTTGTAATGAGATAATCAATGTTACTCACTCCACCTGTCAGTCGTATTAATATTATGGCTGATCGGTGTATATCAAGTGCAGACACATTTTATTAAAAAAAAAAAACACCTTATAATGTGTAATACAATTGTACAGTAGCCATCGCAAACTATGAAAGAACAATAATTCTGATGAAGAAAGGGAATGGACGATTTACCATATATTAGAATGCGTTATATGAATGTGGTAAATTAACTGTTTATTTAAGGTATACATTATAGAACCTCTGCCATGCCCATTTCTTCTTAGTTGCTTTGGTAAAAGATTTAAAATTTCTGAAAATAACGGACCAACGGTAAAACGGCCGTGCACTATGAAAGACATTATATAGATGGCATCTATGAGTCATTAAACCACAATAGCCCAATCTGAGAATATAATCAATGGAAATTCAGTTTCCAATGTGCCTCTGAAACTCTTGATCACAGAAGGTCTGTGGAAGCAATTGAAGCAGTCTTTAATGAGGTCAGCTGCTCCCAGGTGAAAAGCTGATTTAACTAGGAAATCTCTGAATCTCATTAGAAAGGAGAAGACTGATCAAAAAGCACCTATGTGATCTTTCATTTTTGCCTGTGGACTATTTAAAATGAACAGAATTTCTGTGTTCACTTAAAAAGATATAATTTCCCCCCTAAACCTAGTTAAATGTATCGATATAGTTACCTACACAGGGTTCTCTGATCTAATTAAAAACATTTCCTAAGTCAGGAAGGGGACATAAGGACATAGGGGAAAGAAAGATTACATTTATGACTTCATAAAACATTTCTAGGAATCTGGTCCATATGTATAAAAATCTCTGCATATAAATTACACATGTATAAACTTGGGATTTCTATTTTTAAAAGCAGACTGACAAGATGACTAAAACTGAGCAGTAAAGAGTTCTCCATAACCAGTAGGTACATGCAAAATATCTGTGGCTAATGATTACCTTCAAGGAAATGTTGAAATCTCACCTAAAAAGTGAATAGTGGTCATATGATTTTGCTGAACTGTTACACTGTCTGTGAGCTTCAGGAACAAATCCTCTATGCTTGTGAAAACTGTACACCCCCTGCACCACCACGGCCACTCCTTCCCTCACCCTCTGGCGCAGAGTTTTCCTCCAGTGGTCTGAAATAATGCTGATGACCCCAATTGGAAAACTATCTGGAGGTGAAGCCTCTGGGTTTCCTACCGCCAGGCTGGGGATGACCCAAATGTAGCCAGGTCCCAAGAGCCCGACATCAGATGCCATCCTGAAAAGATACTGAGCCTCCTCGTGTGAGCAGTACACCAGATACACCTGAGCATCCACCTGTTGCAGCAGCCGGCGTGAGCGGATGTCATTGGCTCCCACTGACATCTCAAAGCTTAGCACATCCTGCAGCTCCCAAAGAAAGTAGCTGGAGTCTGTGAAAGAGTGGATGTAGTCCACAAAGTTTTCATAGCCTGGATGAAGGCTGGTGATCACCACAAAGCTGCCCCAGTTGTATTCCTCCATTACTTTGAACATAGTATTGATCTGCTGCTCAATGGAAGCTCCCATCTGGAGGAAAGTCGAACCTTCAGCCTGGAAGAAAAGTGTAGAGAAAGAGATGCCAATATTGGTGAAGCAATTCTGTAAATTACAGTGAATGAGTTGGATGTTAGAGTTGTTAAAGACTATTGCAAGCTTGATATTCTATGTGTTCTATTGTTATTATTTTTATATTAGTTTGTTTAGTATGTTGTTTTTATTGAACAACAATCAATAAACCTGACAACACCAATTATGTCATAAAGCTATGAATGAGAGCATAAATGGTTGTCTAATCTTCATTCATTGTCACCATTCAGAATTAGAAGTGGATGCAAATGCAGAATCTCAGTGAAACATTTAATAAAGTATCAAACAAAACACCACACAAGACTTGCATAAAACACGGACAAGCATAACGTGATACATGAGGACACAAGAAGCAAAGCAAGACAACAGTGCAGTGTTGAACGTGATTATATATACACACCAGTGCTAATAAACTAGACGTGAAACAGGTGAACGAGACATGTGTCATGGTGCAGTGGCTGATGGGAAACATAGTTTCTAGTCCTTTTCTGATATTACCTGACAGAAATACCTCCTCCCCCGCCCCCCTTGATGTGCGGCTACCATTGCTCCAGTTCAGGAGGGGGTCCTGGATCCCCAGACCAGATCTCCCTAAGCATTTCAGAGTTCCAAAGTGTGTCCTCCCTCATGGGGTTGGATAGAGGATGCTTGACGTGTTCACTGAGTTTCAGATGTGGGTCGGTTACTTCTGCACCATAGAGAGATGACATGATACCCCCAGCCTGGCTTGAGTGTGGAGTGATGGCCACTGTGCAGTCTGCGGGGGAAATGAAGCCCAAGGTGGAGCCTGAGGGAGGAGCGACATTCACCATGAAGCTCAAGAGGGAACGACACTCTCCGCAAGGCCAGAGGGGGGAGTGAAATTCTCCGTGAAGCCAGAGGGGGGAGTGATGCTCTTGGTGAAGCATGAGGGGGGAGCGATGTCCTCCACGGAACAGGAAGGGTGAGCGACATACAACGCGAAGCAAAGAAAAGGAATGACGTCTTCAGTGGAACATGAAAGCAGAATGACGTCCTCAGCCAAGCAGGATGGCGGAGCAACGTCCATAGTGGAGTAAGAAGGCGGAGCAATGTCAGAAGAGGAGCCTGGCTTTGTGACGTCCAGGGTGGAGCAGGGAAGCAAAGCGGAGCTCTTGGCCACACCGGGAGGTGGAGCAACGTCCTCAGCTGAACAGGGAGACTGAGCGGTGTCCTCAGCTGAACAAGGATGCTAAGTGGTGTTCTCAGTTGAACAGGGGTGCTGAGCAGAGTGCTCAGTCAAGCAAGGAGCCTGAATGATGTTCTCCGTTGATTCCGCAGGCTGAACAAGATCCACATTAGGGGAGGGAGGGTGGGAGATAGTTTCCGCCTGGCTGGAAGGCTCCTTCTCTATATACGCCCCGATTGAGTACATCGTATCGAGCCATTCCTGATTAGCCTTGATCATGGAGAATCCCTCTTCCTTCTCCCACCAAGGTTTTTCCCTTTCAAAAAGGGCCTCTTGTACACTTAAGTAATCTGCTACATCAATTGATCCGGTCTTGCATTCTGTCACGATTGAGAATTAGAGTTGGATGAAAAATGCAGAATCTCAGTGAAACATTTAATAAAATATCAAACAAAACACCACACAAGACTTACATGAAACAAGGACAAACGTAACCGATACATGAGGACCCACTAAGCAACAAAAGACAACCGTGCAATGCTGAATGTGACTATATACAGTATACACACCAGTGCTAATGAGCTAAACGTGAAACAGGAGAATGAGACATGTGACATGGTGCAGTGGCTGATGGGAAACATAGTTTCTAGTTCTTTTCCAATATTACATGACATTCATGATGCAAAATACTTGCATGTTCTTAAAATCACTGGGCTGTCTAAATTGCATACTATAAGGGATGCCCTAAAATGTGAGCTGCATCATCATTCTGACAAAAGCAGATATAAAATACAAACTTTGTTTTCAAGCCTGTGCTTGAAAGAACAATTTAAAAATAATTTAAGGATGAATGAAATGTCAATCGTTTATGCACTTGTTTATTTTATAAATTATGTCTTAAACCAGCACAAAAGGAACTAAACAGACTCCTTAGTAGGGATACACATTTGAGCCACAGTTTGTGGTCTTTGAAATTTGTAGTAACTATCACAGTGTATCCATGAGTCACTCTGAACAATTAACCTTGAACACCTTTCTCATGTGTGGAGGACTGGATCCACAATACAAAGATAAATTGCTGGAATATTGACCCTACTGTACAATTGCCACAAGCCTCATGTATTGCCCAACTTTGAATCATTTTTCTTTTTACGTTTGACAATTTCGTTTCAATATCTATTCGAACTTGTAGCTGTTATACACAGCAGTTGTGAAGTACACATCCTTCTTGCCTCTAAATTCTGTCACATTAGAAGATGTCTTTGTGCCCTATTCTGCCAGCACCCCTTGCCTCTCTAAGGTGGATGAAAATGCAGGTGGAGATTGAAATGCCCAATTAAGCTCCCATTTGAGAAAAATGAGTGGAAAGGTCTCATCTTGTCAGGAGCTGGGAGACATTTTCCCAAGACTCCTATCTGACAGGAGCTTGCTCAAACCCATATACGCGGATCCAGTGTCCTTCAGGTAACTTCTAGAGCTTACCTAAAGTAGGCTGGCTATGGGAATGAGAAGGGTTCAGGCTGACGAGAGCTCTGGGACTCACTCTTACTTTTCAGTGCAACTTTTCCTTATTTTAAGAAGTAGAAAAAGATCACCTAGGTTCAGCCCTCCAGAGCCTGACACCCAGATGCATCCAATTAGTTGAATTGAAAGTAATAGGATTGTTCCTGCATATCTACCTTGATGGAGCTACTTAACGTTAGATCACTCTGTTCTACCATTTGGGCTCACAAATGAGACACTTTTATTTCAAAACAGAATGTCTTCTTCATGAGTGCATGTCATACATGTGCCTAATTTCTTGGTCTTTGCAATCCTACCGTGATCATATACTAAATAATTTGCGGTAACCGAGAACTTAAAATAATCCATTGTTCTTGGAGTATCTCATGCCAGATGGTTTGATTCTTCAAGCAACAGGAGACTTTTGAAGGTGATAATTTCTCCTATGAAAATATATGACGTAATCTTCAACTTGAATGCACAACAACATGTATTCTTCAATGTGTGCAAAAATGAAAAAGCAATTACTCAAATAATTTAGCTAAATGGGCTTCCAATACAATATCAGTGCTAGACTCCTATAGTGACACTGTATTTTAAGGTTTTTGTAGAGTACCATTTTTTTCCCCACACAGTCATCAGGCAAAGTACTCTACATTTAAGTGGTATAAATATGTGGAGGAGAAAAGGCAGCAATGTGTGGTCTATTTTTAACACTGTTTTCTCTTTTACTGTTAGCAAAGGAAAAATATATCCTCTTTGTATTAAATGAACATTTTATGGCAAATAATTACAAACTTATTGGAAGAAGTGGAAAGAGCAGGTAATTGCATATCAAATACAGGAATAGAAAATGCTGCAATAAAAAAGCCCAAACCCATCTGCTGGTATTTAACATGCATACAAATATAGATAACAAAAGCTCTATTTTTTCAAAGCTTATTGGAAGACAACCAGAAACAGTCACCTTTCTTTCTTTAAAAAAAAAAATCCAATTTAGACTCTTTCCAATACTATCATGATAGGAGGATGTAAGCATATTCTGTGTCTTCCTGTTTCATTTATTTTTTACACTTCATTCTTCATTATCCTACACTTCATTATCTCTCTCTCATCATATGACATACAAAGTTAGCATAAACATAATTTGAATCACAAGCAATAATTGGACAGGAAACTGTCGTCTTCTGTATTCAGTACTTTCTAATCAATTTTAATCTTTCCCATAATTCCATACACATTGTGTTTCATTTAGATGTACCCCTGTGCATTGTATTTGCATAATGTGCAATGATTTCCCCTCATGACTTGATTCCTGAAAATATTTTGAGCAATACAACAAGGAAATGACTATTTATGATGTCTAAACATGTCCACAATGACCTTGCCCATAAGTGAGTGCAGTCTAACCCAAAGATTAGTAAGATGAAAATGCTATACTATATTCAAAGTATAGTAGATTACAACTCTCTGAAACCTAGATGGTGTTCATTCTTATGTATACAGGACTGCAAAGCCTACATTATCATATTATCTTCATTGTCTTTATATTTAAGTGACACTGCATGCAATGTAATATTATGTTGTTTAAGGTGTTAGTTTTTAAAACACTTCTTGTTCTCAATAAATCACAAGTAGAAAGTGGGACACCGAGCTCTTGGGTATTTATGAAATTAATAAATAGCTATTGATTTCAGGTCTTTACAGATCTCAGGAGTCATATTTGGGCTATTTCTCAGACCTACTTTTCCAAAGTTGTAGAACCTCTGTTTAAGATTGGGATCTGCTTTACAGAATACAACTGGGAACACATGATAACTCTAAAAGATATTTGACTTTTCTGCCACTGGCTGTGTCATATTCCTAGCTAGTTAAAAATGTTTGTTTATACAATACTGTGCAAATATATCCCTTAACTCAATTTCAGCTTGCCCTGACTTGCATTGGCTAGGCTTTAGCCTACAACAATGACTGCTTTATAGCACTGCTATATGCTTTCTATTCTACTTCAAGCATGAAGTCCACCTCTCATTACTGTTAGGTAGGATAAAGTTCCTCAGTCAGCTCTAAAGCCTTATTAATATGAGCTTCAAATGCCTGGAATCCACATTTTTATTAAACACATTGAAGCTAATTTTAGATTAAATTAACATTATAACTGCTCATTTCAGTAGTCTCTACTATTTGTAGAAATAAAGTGTAAGTCCAAAACACTATGTGACTCATGGATCATCTTACAGTAGTAAGTTTATTAGCTTTCATATCTCTGACTAATAAATATTTACAAGGCAAATTTAAATTAAAATTAACATTTACACACACACACACACACACACACACACACACACACACACACACACACACACACACACAAATCCCCAGTAAGGTAAATATAGCTGATATGTGATGAAGTGGGTGTGCAAGAGCAAAAGTTTGCACATCCTAATCACAGAGCAACCAGGCATTTGGTGCGTTTATATATAAATACCAGATTTATTCAGTAGGCCCTAACTTACCAAATATATTTCAATTTACCTTGTGAGGGATGACTAAGGCAGAGCCTCCACTGATGCCAATTATGGGTATGGAAGTCTGGGAGGAGAGAAAGTCTAAGATCTGAGCTATAGCCTCTGAGTCAACATCATCCTCGAACACCACACCATGGAGGCTCTCAGCAGCCATTGTCTGACAGAGGCGTGTAAGCAGTGCACTAGGGCTTGTATCATTTACTAGCACAGTGATGGGGTTCACATCCAGTGGCAGGTCCAGGAAGTTCTCCCGGCTCAGACGACCCTTTATTTCACCCTGGTGGCCAGAACTGCTGAACACCACTGCCACATTAACTGTAGGTGGGCCAAAGAAAGGACGAGCCTGGTAGTGTGGCATGGCAACAAGCAACAGGAGGAGCTGGAGAGAGAGACTCAAACACCCCTGATGAATGGCCATTTCAGGCACCTACAGCCTACAAAGACAGAGAAAGAGAGAGATAGGGGAGAAATAAATATGTGCAATAAACTGCAAGTTGAAATAATTCAATACCTGAGGCTATTTCCATTACACATAAACTCTCATTGCATGTGTCCAGTACAAAGCAAATTGGGTACATGCTGCGTATTTGTACTCAATGTGTGTTTGGTCTCGACTACACCGCTGCTTTGCTCTCTGTGTGTGGGTTGTGTGTGTGCAGCTAAGCAATTCTGAGACACAACAGGTAGCTAGCAATATGTGGAAGAAACACACTGAGACCTCAGTGAGGGAGCACACAGCAAACTGTGCCATGTTAACACTTTCCGGGGTTCACTCTTTGACTTGGAAACAAACAGAGGGTGTCGGTGAGAAGCATAACATAAAACAGCTCTGTTTTTTTTGTGTGACATTCTGTGATATGCTTCACACTTCTAACATTTCCAAAATAAATAGTAGGACATTGTAATTGCCTTAATGATTCAATTACAACGCACATTATTAACTAATGTTATGACACCAAGGTCACTAAGTTAACATTGAATATGAATATCATTTAAAATAAGAACTCAGCCATACCATAGTAAATACTAATTGAAGTAAACAGATAACAGCAGTGTTCAGACATTCTACTCCTGAACAGGACAATACTAGGAATGAAAAATTCGATATGCATGCTGTTTTAATTTTAGAAGCATTTAAAATATTTCCCTAGAGATCATTGTGAGAACAAGTAAATGTATTGCTTCCTTTTTCAAAATAGTATTTGTTTTGTAGCTGAAAATGTTAATGAGAGTCTACAGGAATTGGATAGATTCCAAAACAGTGACAGGTGTGCTGCTGCTGGGGTTGTTTGAAGATTCTTGTAAATCTCTAGTCATTTTAGATTGTAGCTTGTCAGATTATTTTAGCACAGACACTCTGACACTTCTATATATTATCTGATAACAATATATGATCCCATGTGTATGTACATGCAGGCAAGTAAGCATATATCCCTTCCAGATCCATGTACAGATAGATATCTTCATTTCAGCATTTAGGACATCCAATATTTCAGGGACTACAGTATCTGCGTAATGGATAAACAGGATTATATGTGATGCATGATGAAGTGATGAATATCAGAAATATATGCAAAACTCACCAACAATCAATAGATTTAAATAAATTTATAGATGCCCAATACAGCTTAATATCCACAATCAGTGTGTATGTGATGTCAAAGTGTGATCTTACTATGGTATTATGTTTCTTAAGAGCAGTGTCCTATTGCTATACTAAACCATCCATAAAGACTAATTTCAATTAGTATAAGCTGTCATAAAGACTGCTTTTGTGATTTTTGATGTTTTTTACTTAGTGCTGTAGTGCTGTAGTTAGGTCAAAGATGGGGGCTAACTGAGATCAAGTCAGGATAGAATCTTAAGGGAATTGAGACCAAGTCGAGATCAAGACCAAGTGAGAGTAAGGCTGAGTCAAGATCAGAAAAATCAGAAAAATACTTTTTTTTTTTTTTTTTTTGAGGCCAAGCCTTTACTTTAACAATTTGGCTTTATTAGTGCATTAGTGCTCCACTGATTAGGTTATGTTTCTAGATGAAGGAATAACTTCTTGTCAAACGTTGTACATGTAAAAGAATAGACAACAAAAACATTATTTTTACAAACTCAGACAAGACCAAGACCATATTTAATGAGACGCATGCCTAAGACTGAGACTTGTCCAAGTACAAATGCCAATATATTCAATAAATTAATACAGAAAAACGTCTCAAGCTCAGACTTCAGTCTAAGACCCTGTTCACACCTGGCATTTACATGTGTCCTGGGTGATCAGATCACAAGTGGACAGTGCTACGTACAGGTGTGAACGGTGTCAAATGCAGCTCGAAGATGCATTGTGATCTGATCACTTAAACCACATTTGGAAGTGGTCTGGGATGCATATGGCCACATCACATTTATATTGCATCTTGGACAGCAATGAAGGACCACCTGATCAACTGCGTCATTGCGCTAGCTGGAAAATATGTAATCTTTGTGAGATTGTTCGGAAATCGCGCCGAAGAGTACAGCTCTCTGCCGCTAGGCTAATGGATAAAGACCATGCTATAACAGCAGGGAAAAAGCAGCTGCTCATCTCATTTATTTATGTTTTGTTAACAGGTCATGAAATTAAAATGTTTGAAGCAGTGCGTACAGGTGCGAGATAAAATGTGCAGGAAATTTCTGGCTGAAAATAAATTCTGCAGAAGACATAATAAATCTGTGTGACAGCCTTTCTCTAGCAGAAATGATGCATGAAATCTGATCACAAGTGGTCAGTAGAGACACGTTCATAATGCCAGGTGCGAACAGTCATGTGTCCACTTGTGATCTGATCACCCAGGACACGTGTTTATGCCAGGCATGAAGTGGCCAAAGACTGAATTTGAGTCCTACAGCCGTAACTTTGGGTATGTCGGTGTTACATAAACGTAAGAACATAACATGCCAAACATAAAATCAAAACTAATTTAGGATCAGAGGAAATGTACAGAATTATTGCATTTATGTTGCTGTGACATTACATGTTTTCAGAACAATTTTATAAATAGGAAAATTGTCACTGTTAATTTTCTAATTAAACTTTTATGACATCATCATCATCATCATTATCCTTATGTGAGAAGTACACACATATAATTCAGTCGAGAAAGTGTCATAACAAAACATAATTTCACAAATCTGTCACACGGACCAAATCAGTCTTTGTTGGAATAAGCTTTTATAAATAATATTGTTATAAATCAGTTATTATGAAGGCGTTATGCATATCATGTAGCCCTATGAACAATATCTTTAAATAAAGTGTTACCATTATCCATACAGCGCGACACAGTACACAATATTTACAGAGCTACACAATATCCCCAGTGTACGAATTAACGATTACAATGATAAGCAGTATCCAGCTAATACACATTGTTTACTGTAGCAGATAAAAAGCACAGTGATATTAGAGCTATATTTGGAACTATATTCCTGCCCCACTCCCCACAGAGACAAGACTCTATATTCTACATACTATATTCCTGCATTTATAGATCAGATCGAGAGACACATTTTCGATGAATTCAGTCCAGCAGATTGGAGACATACTGATGCTAACTCATTAATTAACCAAAAATGACCAAACTGACCATTATGCACTGCTGTATGTGATGCTCCCCCAACATAGAGCTTAGATCAGGTTCCCCAAAAAAGGACTGATTTTCACGCACAGTTCTGAGCTGTGTGCATTACAGAAAGCAGTTGCTTTTTTTCAAGTATGAAGCCAAACAGCATCACAGTCTAATGAGATGAACCTGATTTAGAACCGTAAAGGTTATTCCCATCAATCCATGCCAGCATTTTACAAGTGCAACCACACAACCTATTAAGCAATCAGAGCAGCCACAACACTCATTTAAATTACAGTGGCTGATAAATATCTGTTGCTATTTGCAGGTTTGTATAGTTTACTCAGTAATACAATATTTAAACTCCATGATAAAAACAGCTCCTTGTTTAATTGGAGATCACAAGAAGTGTCCAGTTCAGATGAAACAGATGGCAAGGGAGATAGAGTGGCATAGAATTCATCTAAACGAGTCTCAAAACAAATCAGTGCTTGCCAAGAAGAATCCTAGGTAGAGTGTTCATACACCCCCATTCTCATTAGACCATCTCCATTTGATCTCACTCAATACTGGTTGAGGAAACCTGAATCCTTACCTATGTTACGTAGTGCAAGTCATTCTACTATTTGTATTATTTTCCCATAAGAATGAACATATAATAAAACTATGCAAAGGCACAGAGATTGTTACGTAAAAAATGTATGAATGTCAGAGATTTTAATAACATTCATGGCATCATGGCTAATTCCTTTCTGACCAAGAAAATAAGTTGTTCCAATCAATGAACAGAATAAAACTGGCAGAAAAACAAGGTCCATGATTCTGCTTTGTAAACTGAAACGAGTTTAAAGCCATCCTGAGCTAATATACGGTATACGTCACATATAATAGAATTCACTATTTAATTTATCTTACTGTTCCCCTTTTCTACGAAATGAGGAGGATGATTAAATTTTTTTTCTGTCCTGCTTTTATGCATATCCTCCCAGCATTATACTCTCAGAAGAAAGTACTTAACGGCAGCTTTCCATGTTGCTGGAGTGGTACCCTCAAGGGTATATCTTTTGTGCCTTTAATATCAGTCTTTTACATGGAAATGTAATTATTTAAGGCATGTAAAAGGGCTGTAATTAGTTTTTAGAATGAAGTTTTAAAGGTACAATTCATGTACTTTTCTACATTTAAAGTATCATAAATTTCCCTGTTGCTACCCTTGTTTTTTAATTAATTAATTAATTAATTTATTTATTTATTAATTATTATTATTATTATTATTATTATTATTATTATTGGCAAATGGTGGCTTAGTGGTTAGCACGTTCGCCTCACACGTCTCACACGCCTCTCACGTTCGCCTCCAGGGTTGGGGGTTCGATTCCCACCGGGGCCCTGTGTGTGCGGAGCTTGCATGTTCTCCCCGTGCTGTGGGGGTTTCCTCCGGGTACTATGGTTTCCTCCCCCAGTCCAAAGACATGCATGGTAGGCTGACTGGCATGTCCAAAGTGTCCGTAGTGTATAAATGGGTGAATGTGAATGTGTATGTGATTGTGCCCTGCGATGGATTGGCACCCTATCCAGGGTGTACCCCGCCTTGTGCCTGATGCTCCCTGGGATAGGCTCCAGGTTTCCCTGTGACCCTGAAGGAAGGATAAGCGGTATAGAAGATAGATAGATTTATTATTATTATTATTATTATTATTATTATTATTGTTTGTTTACATCTCCACCTCATTTTGTCATCTTCTCATCACCTGTCTGGCGTTTAGTCCCTGATTAGTTTGGTTATTTAAGCTTATGTCTTATTTTATTACTTCTTTTCCTCACAACAGTGACATGGTGGAGGTCTATGTGCATTACTGAGCATTGCTCTCTATATTTGTTTGGTCCTATTTTTCAGACTTGTGCCTGTTTTTGTTTTTGATTAAGGATTATTCCTTATTTTGACATTGCCTGCATGTGTATTGTCCCCTATACTGAACCATGACAATGACCTTCGGATTGCCCACAATAAACAACACGCACTTGTGTCTTACCTCATCACACATTGTGCTACAAAAAAATTACATACCAAAGGTACAAAAGGTGTACCCTTGAGACTACCAACCCAGCAACAAGGAATGGTACAGGTTAATACCCTTTTTCTGAAGTGATAGATAGAATACACTGCGCCACTTCATATACCCACAGCTATATTCTTATGCTATAAATATTTGTATGTATCACATGTACACATCACTTAAAGAGCCTAAACTCAGTAACACCACAAAAATGATATCTCAGCAAGTGACAATATCTTGAATATTTGCAAATGTATGTAATATTTCTTATTATGAGATGATCATTTAGCCTGTTTTTAATATTATTTTACACATTGCAAGCTTTAGAGTTTCTAGAGCTATTGTTTGCTAATTTTGAAAACAACAACAACAAAACCAATAGAACTATTTCAGAAGACTATTTCAAGCTTAAAATTAGTTAATAGGCTAAATAAGCATTTATTGTGTTTATTATAATCGTATAATAGCAAATACTAGATAGAATTGACTATATTCATTTTATTCATATCAGTTTTTGCAGTAAGTAGCTCTGGTTATAAATGAGGTGTAGATGGTGTAGGTAGTTACTTGTTACTCAATGTACAATTTATTTATTTATTATTATTTTTGCGGTTTCCCAGAGTAAAACATTGAAACACCTGCAGCCCTGCTTTGATGGCGGCCAATAACACATAAGCTGTGAATGGTGTTAATATATTCACATTATATTCACATTTCAGCATGTTAAACGTGATGGAGATCTTCTCATGTTCATCGTTTAAACTCCTCTGATCCTTTTTCAAGCACTTTGATGTGTTTGATCACTGGTCCTCAGCGAAATGAACATCACAGCTAATGCATTTGTTCCCTTGATGAAACATGACCATCATAAGATGCTAATTAAAGAACATAAAACAAGTTCATTAATTTATTTTTATTATATATTTTCTTTACAGAATGCATCCCGTCATGTCTGGCATCAGTGTGGCAGTAGGATATAAGTAAATAAATAAAAAAAATTGTAGAAAATGTAAAACTTCACTTTGAAGCACTTAAAGACTACAGTGTAGTTCAGTTTAATTAAATTTTGGTATATAGTTTTAACAAGAGATATTGATAAGAAGCTTTACATAAATATGGATTTAAATTTATATCTCTGTAAGCAAGCCAAAAGCAACAACCTCAGGAAAATCTCCCAGAAATAATTTAAGAAATAAACCTAGCGGAATCAAAAGGAAACCTCTTTTAGGTGATACAAAGCCACCAAACTTGTTTACTAATCACACCGTCTATTTACTTTACCAGTTTCTTATTTACATAGTGTATATAATCTGCATTAAACCAGCCCTTCATTGTGAAGGCTTGTAAATGAGATTCTAAGCCTCATTTAAAGTGTTTGCTTCTTTAGTTACTAACTAAAGAAGAGCCTGTTTTCTCAGTTCTGTCTTTTGTATATCTATATTAGTCATACAAAAGTAACTCATCCCTTGTTTATTGTTTATCCCCATGGATCACATATCGAACCTAATACTTAAACAAGCTCACCCGAATTAATCAGTGGACATGTCTTTGTTACACATATATTTACTCAGAATGAAAGCTAGAAATGATACATGCGTACAGACTTTCAGCACTTCAACAAGGCTGTGCTACAGGACATAAATATATTTTCACTTTTCTACTCTGCAATTGAGCTTCTCCCGTTCTCTCTGACTACCACATTAACACCACCGCTGGAGGAGAAAGCAATCCAGTGCAATGCTGCTGTCAGATGTGAGAATTTAACTTATGTAAATGTACAGTGCAATTCAGCAACATGATCCATCACATATTATAATCCCAATACAAATAAAATAACTGGTAATAACACATTTATTACACAAGATCAGCTTCCTTCATGGCATCTGATTCAGTAACAATGCTCCAAGCACCTTCACATGTGTGCATGAATGTATAAATAATGAGACCATCATTATTCATCAAACTACCATAACTCTTTATCAGGACATTGACAGCTGAAGCTATAGACGTAGGTTTGATGGGTCAATTAAAAAGAAAACAGCCCCACATAAATCACAGCTCCTCAAATAACAACAGAAGATAATTCCTGCTTGTATTTTTTTTTTCTGTGCAATTTTATACCTTGGGTATTTTAGCAAGTAAAAGCCCTGCTGTTGATTCTAAAATGTCTGTAAAGTTACAAAGACTAACTTATCATCGGTGTCACCTCTGAGTCCAGATGCACTGTAAATTCCTTTAGGGGCAGTAGGTTATATAGATACTGTCTAGATGGAGTACAGAGTAGAAAGTGACTTTAATAGCTACAAGAGACTCTACTGTCCTCATGTGAGAACACCATCTTTTCTTCCAACTACTTTGTGTATAAATCCACATAAGAGCAACATATGAGGATGGTTTGGTTGTACTCTATTCCCAAACTTCTTCATGGTGGAATATATTGATCAGTTTCCATAGTTATAAGGTGCTACTAAGTAAAATTACAAGGCATACAGCATTAGTATTTGGGTCTCAATAAGGATAGACTGTACAGTGTGGTAATAAGTCCATAATGGTCTCTCTGGTCCTCTGTCTAAATGGAGTGAGATAAGTGAAGCTGAAGGAGATGACATGGTATAGTAGAACCATATTAGCATCTCTCTTGGTCTATCAGCAACATATTTCTCAATCAATTTAGCCTCTCTTTGCATTGTACATCAAAGTTTGATGCATGTATTTGCAATGGGAATAATGGCTAGCTGAAACGAATTACAGTTGAGTTCTTGGTAAGGTTCTTTAATGACCTCCCCTGAGTATATTACTATATTACAATATAGTGTATTTGGCAGGTTTTCATTTAAGCTACGCTTATCCATATTGGATGGTAATGTGGTTTTATGTTACAACCTATTATTTGCCTGCTAGGGATGGGATATGAGATGTCTTGTATGCTGTTGGGTTGCAATCACAGTCAAAGCTAGATGGACTGAGATAATACTCCTTTAATGTTACGGTCACAGACGACATGTAGAACATAAATGCCCAGGTGTTTCTGTCCTCTTTAGCCACTCACTCTGCCCTCTTTAGACAGTATACACACCAGCACACACTCAATATGTGTGTTTTCATTAATAGTATGATTTACGTTTATCATGGATATTCACACATCATCAACTCTGATTATTGAATGTTCAAACAGTATACTCCACAGTTTTTGTTTTTTGTTTTTTTAAATCCATGCCACAGTTGTATTTTGATCACAATCTTCATCCCAGTACAATGCTACTCACCTGCACAACAGTAAAATGAGCATATGAAAGCAGCTCTGTAAGTCTGCTTCAAAAAGCCATAAACCTGACATGATAGTAATTACATTCCTATCTAACTGGAATAGACAATATGTGTTTCAATGTTAGTAATGGAGTTATCATCATCATTTATTACCTGCTTGGCAGTGTGGCCAAAAGCAGACGTTAACTGATGAATTAGACACCCTACAAACACATCTGCATGCAAATTTAATTATAAAATGTTGACACAATTTCTTCCTCTCACGTGTACAGCCTGCTCTTATAAGTGCAAATTAGTAGTTATTTGCATGAGACAAGCCATAGGAAAAAGACAGGAAAGGTTGGAGATTTGGTGCTTGTAGCTACTTTTACAGCTGCATCTATCCATCTATTTTCTGTACTGCTTATCCTACACAGGATTGTGGGGAGCCTGGACCCAATCCCAGGGGACTCAGGGCACAAGGCGGGGAACACCCTGGAGTTGTGCCAACCCATCGCAGGGGACAATTGCACACCCATTCACACACTACGGACAATTTAGAGATGGCACTCAGCCTACAACACATGTCTTTGGACTGGGGGAGGAAACCCAGAGTACCTGGAGGAAACCCCCAAAGCACAGGGAGAACATGTAAACTCTGCACACACAGGGCGGAGGCGGGAATCCAACCTCAACCCTGGAGGTGCAAGGCAAACGTGCTACCCACTAAGCCACCATGCTCCCTAGCTGCATATATAATAAAATCTATTTATAATTTATATAGATTTTATATTAGATTTGTATAAAGAGGTACATCGATCCTTCCATTCATCCAACTTCTATACTGCTTATCAGGGTCATGGGGAACCTGGAACCTATCCCAGGATGCATGGGGCACAAGGCAGAATGCACCCTGGACAGGGTGCGGACACTTTGGACATACTGATCAGACTACCATGCATGTCTTTGGACTGGTGGAGGAAACCGGAGTACTCAGAGGAAATCCCCGCAGCACGGGGAGAACATGCAAACGCTGCACACACAGGGCAGTGGCGGGAATCAAACCCCCAAACCTGGCGGTATGAGGCGCACATGGTAACCACTAAGCCATGCTCCCTAGCTGCATATATAATAAAAGAAAATCTGTTTATAATTTATATAGACTTCATGTCTTAGATTAGATTAGTATAAGCAGGTACATGTGGTCTATATAACCACAATGTAGGTATGGGGCAATGATGCACACACATAATACATTCTTCAAGGTTACACACAGGCATCAGAGGACACACACATGCACTATTGCATACAGATGTAGATTCATAAGCTATTACATAAACTATATGTAGTCAAATGTATTTGTCAAGCTCTCAGATTTCCCTTATGAATATTGTAAATCCTAATCTCTTTAACAAATTCATAAAGCATGCAGCTTTCTCCACTGTGACCTTGTCTGATTTGATGTAGTAGACTGTTTATTTGCAGTGAATGTGATGATTATCAGATCTTTAGTTGGGTTATATCTTTAGCAAGTCCTTATATTCATAGAAATAATTCCTGTAAATAAACACACTAAAATTTGTGTCTGCCTTTGCCATATTTACCTTTCCTCTCCTGCCTAATTGCATCCCTTAACATGAGACAGTTTACCTGTAACTAATCTTTAGTCAGGTATTTGCTCCAGTTAAAGATATACATATAGTCATACCATATACATGCTTTACAGATGAAAATTTAGCTTGCACTGAAATACCTATAAATATACTGTACCAATACAGTGTGTTGGCATTAACATTTATGTTATTTAAATACCGGATATCAAGTTTATAAATATACATTATTGCTGATTACATTACAAGCCTGTGTGTGTGTGTGTGTGTCACCCCATTTATAACAACTCTGCTGCCTGCATTGCATTTCCCTCTTTCTAGGAATACTATTACTACAAGCTGACAGCGAGCAGCACACCTGTTACCACACTATAAGTCCCCCTCCACAGACAGCATCTTTGAAATGCAAAAACAGTCTCTCTGTGCAGGCAGCAGGTATAGCAGCGACTCTGGAGCATCAGCCGATGCAGCCAAAATAGAGATCTGAGTTAATATCCATGACTCAGACACAGAAAAGATACATATACAGATGGAGGGAGTTTGCTTACCTGCACCAGCTGGATGCATCCGAGCTTGACCTCGAGCAGTACACACTTTCACTGCAGGTGTCTAGGGTTCCCTTCTGTTCCTCCCTTCCTTTTTTGTCCCTCTCCTCTGATCCCCCCCCTCTCTCTCTCTGTCACTCTCTTTCTCTACTGGCACAGTGTACCAGTGACACTGGTGTACCAGCAGAAGACCTTGCAGGGGCAGAGATCCTTGGAATGAAGACAAAAGTTGTGTCTGGTGAGGACAAAAAAGGAAAGGAGGAGTTTTGGAGAGACAAGTGTCCCAAAAGAAGGAGAAAGGCAGATGTTGGCAGCTTCACTGCCTCGTGATGGCAGCAAGAAGTATCTGGAGGATTGCAGTTGCGACTTCTGACTAGGAATAGGTGTGAGTGCAGGTGGCGAGGTGAACTGAGTTGAGAATGGAGATTCCCTGCCAGGACTGTGTGTGAATGTGTGTCTCTGTGTGTGTATGTGTCTGAGAGAAAGATTTAAATATTTATAAAGAAAGTTTTATCTGCCCTTGGTCACCAGATTTTAGTGTCTTGATTTGTGTATGGTGTGCAGTAAATTGACATATTTAACATGTGTCTTTAGGTTTTAAGTGATCTTGTGCATTCTTAAAAAAAAAAAAAAATGTGTTAAATTGCACATTAAATGTGAGAATGTTTACTCCATTCTAACCCTTCATCCTAAATTAGCCACTATTTTCTTTGTCTCTGTCGCCAATCTACTTCTCCAGCCTTGAGGGAAAATAATGCTAAAGGACAAGGTGACTTTAACCAACAACAACAACAACAACAACAACAACAACAACAAACCCGTTGATAATTTAAAAAGATGATGACAGTGATAGAGATGGTGTGATGTCTGACCTCTTCTATTCCAGCTGCTGTCTTTTCTGAGAATTGAAGTAAAACTCCATGCAGATGTAGTTTATCTTCATGAAGTGTTTCTGCCACAGTTTCCACCCTTTTCACTGAGGATGTGATGTGGTCCAAAATCTAGAAAGTTAGTTAAGTCACACCGTGATAAATTCAGTCATTTAGCTGTTACTTTCTTAAAGCTGTGGCTCCAGTTTCTCAGTTCAGAACCAGTGAGGCAGTGACGTTGGAAATCCGTGAATAAAGGAGCAGGTTGTGGAGTATTCGGTCCGTGTCCAGGTTCGGTGCTTCTGTGCTTCTGTGGCATGTCAGGGATGTTCAGACACTTGCTGCTCTCCATGCGATATAACCACGGCAGCTTCTGAGCCCTGATAATCTTGCTGTACGGATTTATCCTGCTCTTCCCCCTCCCATGCTCCCTCCTCACTATCACACACTCTCCCCCCCTCTCTGTCTCTCTCACTACCTGAGTCCCTCCCCATCACTGACTCTATACTCACATACTCATTAATGGAGCTTCCCCAATTATCTGTTTTTTTTTCCTCTTTTTTAATTTTTGTTATTTTTTATTTTTATTTTTATTTATTTATTTTTTACATGCATTGCTATTTTTTCCCTGTATACCTCTCTGGCTTATGAAGTTTTGGAATTTTAGCCCCTATCCTTTCCTGATTTCTTTCCTTTTTTGTGACGAGTGTAAAGGTTTGTCTCATGTCTTCCATTTTGTGGATTTTCTCCATAATCCCTTTTTACCAACCGCCAACACCCCCTCCCCCCACACACACACACACCCACCCACACACCCACCCACACACACACCTTTTTGACCTTGCTGGTCAAACAATCAGTTTGTTTTCTTCAGACATGCTACAAAGTCTACCTTCAAAATTTGTAGACACTGTCTGCCCATTGCAAAAATTGACTTGCTGCATAAAATTTAGTTAGTTAAATCGTGTCATTCTGTTTGCCCAGTATAAATTTGTGTTTGTAAATATAAGAAAAAAATCATATATAATCAAGCTTTTTAAGCCTGTCTATAAGGACACGTAAAAATAAATATGATTAATGCTTTGATATCTTTTACTCCTCCTTTACAGCTGAGGGGGAAAAACCTTAGACACTGTCATATTACTCATAGTACTGTTAGTTTTTCACAATAGTCATGTGCTTCTCTTTTCTTTTTTCTCATTTTAACATCCCTCTTCCTGCCTTCAAAGGAAAGTCTGTCAATTGTCTGTAGTGCTTTGTTCACCACACAAGCTAAAAATACAGTTGAGTTATTTTTGAACAGACCAGGTGATGACATGGTGACAGGTGCAGGAGCTCACTGCTTTGAACATGTATTACAATACAAAGCTACGAACCAGTGGATAGCACACTTGCCTCACACCTCCAGGGTTGGGGGTTCAATTCCCACCTCCACCCTGTGTGCGCAGAGTTTGCATGTTCTCCTTGTGCTTCGGGGGTTTCATCCGGTTACTCCGGTTTCTTCCTCCTGTCCAAAGACATGTGTTGTAGGCAGATTGGCATCTCTAAATTGTCCATGGTGATTGTTCCATGAATGGGTGTGCAGGTGTGAGATTGTGTCCTATGATGGGTTGGCACCATGTCCAGGGTGACCCCCGCTTTGTGCCCCTAGTCCCCTGGGATGGGATCCAGGCTCCCCACAACCCTGTGTCAAACTGAAAGGAGAACAGTGGGCCATCAACAATGAAAATGATAGAATTTAGCTGCTGTTCTGTGTTTCTGGAATATAGCTGGTGGCCATTTCCATATAGTGTATAGTAACTAATTAAGAGCAGACCAGCTTACACACTGCTTCCCCATAATTTGAGCAGTAATAAATTCATTCATTCATTCATCTTCAGTATCCACTTCATGCTGGTTAGGGTTGCAGTGGATCTGGCGCACAATGGTCATAATACGGGAATACTCCCTGGATGAAACGCATGTTGCTATAATAAATGTCTTGTTTTTGTAGTGATCAAATCAGTATGATCTCACATTTGCCAATTTGTACAATTTGCATCCCTCAATCCATGTGAAAGGTTATGAAAATTAAGTTTAAAGCTAGCATTCAAACGTTTTAGCACAATTTTGTGTTAAATCAGTAGAAAACCAAGCATCCTTGCTTATTCAGAACTAGATACATTTAACTTGCATTTTATACGAGGTATTATATTGTAATATTGTAAGTAACTCATAATAACAGTAATATACATGGTGATGTTACAGGAAAAGGTATTATGCATTGCCAGATGCATGTAGTGACACTATTATGTAAGTCCTAGGTCCTTCAAGTACACATCAAGTCACATGGAAAAGCCTTTGAAAGAAGCTCTGGTGTGGTCTGATATTCTCACGTGGCTAAGGAAGAGTCTGTCAGTCTGTCAGGTGTCTCAGCAGTAGAGTGCAGCACACCCCAGGCAACAGCTGCCTGACTCAGTGCATCAGATGGACTGCGAGAGAGGAAAAAATAGAACTAGTCTGGAAATATACAAATACTGCTGGGCGTTGTGATAACTATTTTGCTGCTGAAACAGGTAGCTATTATTAGAAAAGCTTGGTTGAGGAAGAACACTAGCAACATTGAAATAATTAGGGCTAATCCTGCTGCCAATTTTCCAGGAGTAACATCTGGAAGAGTGCTGTTTCAATCGATGGGAGCCATGAAAGATTGCAAATGCTCATTTGCACACTTGAATATATTAGGCACTATAAAGCTTAGCAAAGTTTTTGAGTTAATTAAACATTTGTCAGTGGGTTTCCTTTGAAAAAAGAAACTTTTTAAGTGATCAGTTTAAATGTGTTGAATAATAAATGAGTCATTTTGAAATACTCTAAGAAGTATCACGGCAGTCTCTAAAATCTTAGTCCATTGCATACAATTAAACTGACCATTTAAATGAATGTTTCTTGCACTCTAAAAAATGCTGGGTTATTGTTTC
The DNA here is from genome assembly GCF_023375685.1 of Ictalurus furcatus. Taxonomy (NCBI): domain Eukaryota; kingdom Metazoa; phylum Chordata; class Actinopteri; order Siluriformes; family Ictaluridae; genus Ictalurus; species Ictalurus furcatus. The sequence goes on from NC_071267.1 coordinate 16,521,658, forward strand.
TACCCAAATGCTGGGTTGAGCCTATTGGGTGATTTAATTGAGTTATTTACTCAGTCTTGGGTAGTTTTTGGGTAGTTTTCTGTAACCCGAATGCAGGGCTGGGTCATTTTCAGTGACAGTTGAATAAATGCACCTCTCCCCCAACCCGACGCATCAGCCCAGTTCCTTGGGTAAAATCAACTCAGTTTGAATTTGCCTCAGGTGGAGGTAGAGGTTTTCACGCGGGCAAACTGTTAGATTTATTTGGAGAAACACACTCAGAAAGGATGTATTAATATCCTACACACTTTTTTGTGTTATTACTATATCAATACATTTTGCTTTAAATTATCCAAAAAATGTGTTAAAAAAGAAAAACAATTCACACAAGTGGCAAACACAACATGTGTTAAATTATTATCCAATCACGTTGCGGACCACGTTACCGACATCATCATCCAACTCTGAACTCGCCTCAGAGTGAACGTTCGTTGCTTTGAGCTTTTGATTGTGACAGTGAAATGACCACAGGCAAATTAGCATTCATCAATATTTAGCGTTAATGCTGCTGAAAATGCCTGGCCGAGTTTGTGATATTTAGGAGCTCTCGAAAAACATATTAATTGGAAAACAGTAACTCAGCAAGTGATAATTAACTTTACCTATCGCGATGGCTTCAACAGTGAATTTCATATACTGCATATTGTACTGTTTAGCAAACAGCTTACGGTAGTGCTAGACGTTCCCATTCCCTTTTTGAGAGTTAACGATAACGTAGCATTACAGCTATTCCCCATGATGTAATACAGAGAGTGGGTTAATGTTACTTACATTTAGCAAGTGTTTTGGACAAGGTAAAATGTAGTAATTAGCATTAGGATTATGGATTAGAGCCATATTTCTTCATGTATTTGGTGAATGTTAATGCTGGGTAACAGGTGCAGACAATCAGTGGCTAACGGAACTTAGCAAGCTCAGTAATGTTGAGGCCAAACGTTCTTCACAAGGTTGGGTTTTAGGTTGAAGTGCTTTCCCCTATCTCTGTAATGTTTGTTGCATTAATTAGGTCGTGCAAAAAAATTGGCAGTGAGAAAATAAATATTGCTAGATTTTCCTGGTGAGTCTACAGCGCCATTTTGCTCATTAGGAGAATGGAGGGCACATTTTCAAAATGACACAATTTGGGATTCTGAAGCGCGAAGGCATTTTTCCATAATATGTAGCTAACAACTAACCAACACTTTTTTTTTGCTCTTTTACAGCTTTTCAAATGGACGGAAGTGGAACTCTTGTCTTCACATGATGGCAGGGAGATTTGTAAGAAGATGCATCAACTACAATTCTTACATCTGTCAAATGTTTTAATGATTTTAATAAATGTCACCTGAATTTCATGCCATTGTTTATTCTGTGAGCATTTTAGAATTTTAGCATACAAAAAATCGCATTTTAGAATAATTGTTGGGACGAAAGTATAAACAACACATCTGTGTTATTTTGCGTTTTTTTTAAACACATCTTTGTGTGGAAATGTACTAACACTGATTGTGTTGACAGCAACACAAAATATGTTGTCCTTAACTAGACACACAGGTGTTAAAAATTAACCCTATGTGTTATTTTTAACACATCTGTTTTAAGAGTGAAGGTTCACATCAATATTTTAATTCATAAAACCATCACTTAGCCCAATGTTTTTGTAAAAATGAAACCATCCTTTGGGTTGAAAAACAATCAGTTTGCTGGGTTAAAATGAACAACCCAACTTTTAGCCCAAAATGTGTTCTGTCCTATCCATGGGCTAAAAATAACCCAATTTGGGTTGTTTTTAACCCAGTGTTTTTTAGAGTGTGGGTTTCATAGTGATGCAGTGCGGAGCATTGTCCTGAGCTTAGGTTACTGTCCGCATGTTCCCATGTTTACTCAGTGCCTTTGTTGGTTTCTTACAGGTTCTCTGCTTTCCTTTCACCACCCAAAAACATGCTAGTATTGTAGGTGGATTGGCTAAGATAAATTGCCCTAGGTGTGAATGAATGTGTGAATGTGTATATGGATGGTATTCTGCAATGGAATGGCATCCCATTTAGGGTGTGTCCCTGACTTGCACCCAGTGTTCCTAGGATAGGCTCTGGATCCAATTCAACCCTGACAATGAATTAATAAATAAAGGAACATCATGCTAACTAGGGGGAAAACACAATCTTTGTTTCCCATAGCATCTTCTTGCCATCTATAGGTCCTAAACCAAAACGGAGAATTATGATCCCTTCCTGGCTCTTTAATACAATTGCGTTGGATGATGACTCTGTGACTGCAGACGACTGTCACTATTTTTCTCACTCTTCTGAGCAGGACCGTCACCGTCCCACACTTACTGCCTCTAATCCCTGGCAATAGCTGCATTAAACCCAGAAATGGATTAAAAGTTTCCTTTCACATACATCTATTTATTTTTAAGGCTGATTGATCTTTCCTATCAAGTGTTGAAAATTCACACCTGATTTAGCCAAGTACTTTCACAAATGTTACTTTGTGTTCCTAATTTTATGTTCAGGCACCAAATTTATTTTTAAATCTTCCCAATATTATGAGCAAAATGGCTTGAGAGCTTAATACTGAAGCAGAGTATTTGGAAAGGAAAGGGATTAGTGAAGGTGTGAATCCTATCCTCACTAATCACAGGGACGTTCACAGCTTAGTCTGTGCACAGATTTTGCCACACTTTCTACATGACACATTTAGGTTCCAAAAATACTTCCAGTATTTCTCTTGATCCTCCACTATGATACATCTGTACTGAATGTGTTTCTCCACTGCTCCACCTGCTGACTTTTGATACCGGAACAAACAGGAAACTTGACAGTAATACTTAATTGACTCTAGTACATCACCAGAACTATGAATGGATAATCTATGTAAAAACAATGTCTTGAATGTGTGTACAGTGGAAAAATGTTTGGAGTGAGATTTACTCAAGAAAAGCATGATAACAATTTCCACACATAAAATCTCAGTAAATATAACTACACATATTTTAAGTAAGTTTTACACCTGAAAAAGTATTTGCACAAAGGTTTATTCTAATAAAATATTTTTTACTGTATCAGCCATTTTTAATCTCTGCCAAGCATCATCAGAATATTAGTAGACCTGAAGACCTGAGCCAGGAGAGAGCCACTCCCTTAACTCCAACAATATTTTCTAATCTAATCTATCTAAAATATTATGATCTATGGTATCAAAAGCTGCACTAAGATCAAGCCACACACACAAGGAAACACATACCTGCTCTGAGGCCAGAAGTAGGTAATTTACTACATTAACCAGTGCTGTCTCAGTACTGTGATAAGGCCTAAATCCTGACAAAAAAAATTAATAAATATTATTCCTGTGTGTGTATGGAATAATAAAAGCAATTTCTACGATTTTGGAGATAAAGATGAGGTTTGATATTGGCCTATAGTCACATAGCTGACAAGGGTTGAGGTCATTTTTTTTTTTAAATCAAGGGGTTAGTAAGTGCTAGTTTTAAGGATTTAGGTACATAGCCAGTATTAACGGAGGAACTGATTATTTTTAATCAGATTTTTAATACAGACGAGGAAATTAGCAAAGTAAATTCAGCCTGTCGGATGGCAATAAAAGATTCTAAATGCTCTACTGATGTGATTATATTGTTTACATAGTTAGTTATCAAATGGTCCGCCTTTAAATTAATACTCTGAATGTTTGGTCTAATATTTAACATTTTGTCATTGATCAAATTTGTAAAGTCATTTTTGTTATCTTCTATTAGGGTGGAGAGGTGCTAATCTAGCAGCATTAAAGCCTTTCTATAGATAAGAAGTCTCTCCTTCCATGCAATTTTTAATTCTACCAATTTAGTTTGATGGCATTTACATTCTAACATTTGAGAGGTCTGTTTTAATGTGCAGGTATAATTGTTATACCATAGGGCTAGTTTTTTTATGTCTTATTATTTTTCTTACATTGTTTACAGTGTAGTGGAAAGCTGAATCTAAGTATTCAGTCGCTTGCTCAAATTCTTTGGCGTCAGACGGTGAACCATTCAAGGTCAACAACTCTGGAAGATTTTCAATAAAAATTATGTACGGTAGCTGATGTGATTGTACACTTGACACGGAAGTGTGACAAAGTGAGGGCGGGCAAGGCTGTCTGACTGCCTGAAAGAGCAACCAGACAACAACCGTTTATTCTCTACCAAGTGTCAGGACCCAGCACAGCAGCTCATATTTTTTTATGTTTATAGTTTAGAAGAACAGTAGGAAAGTGTGTGTGTGTGTATGTGTGTGTGTGTGTGTGTGTGTGTGTGTGTGTGTGTGTGTGTGTGTGTGTGTATACAGGTCTACATTACATTAGAGACACATCATTAGAGACAAACAGGAAGAAGAAATATATTTGAGACAATGAACATCCTGTGTAGGGCTATTTGGGGAAAGCACTACCCATTAAAAATTCTTGCCCCATATTATGGCTCAAAGCAAAACATTTACATTTACATTTATTCATTTAGCAGATGCTTTTATTCCAAGCGACTTACAAATGAGGAAACAACATCTTTGACTAGATTATTAGTAGTTACTAATTAATAATGTTTTTCTCTTTCTCTTTGCCCACCCTTGTTTGAGCAGTGATTTGGCAGGAGCCCTTCTCGTCCTTTCCTGCTTATGATTTATAAGGTACGGTAGCTATTTCAGCATATTTTTACAGGAAGCGTACACTCCCATTATGTAATCTAGTTTCCATAATAATTATCTTAACATAGTTTGGCAGTTCTGTTAAACTGGGGTGAGAGTGAAAAGAATTTGGCAAGAAGAGACAAATAATGCACAGTGCATTCTCTCTCTCTGACAAGGGCAGAGCAGTTATTTGGATCAAAATTACCAAAAATTGACAACTGGACAAGTTTAATGATCATAAAGCCCGAGGTGGCCCTCTCAGAAAGCTTTTTTTGCTCCTGTCCAGATGGCAGTCTGCTAAGCTGATGAGTTTTGGCTCTGTATGCACAGACACACCTGCAGACTGTCTGTCTGTAGCTTCTGTTCTCCACACTTGGAGGGATGAGGGTTAGGACAAGACAAAGTGGTCAAAATATATTGACTTAATAGCACCATTTGAACAACATTGCTTGTGGTGAACATCTAAAAACACCAGTTTGCAATGAGCCCAGTGTGGGTATCAAGATGTCTGGACATCTGCAGGTGAAGCTGTTCATTTCTATAAACCAAATCTATTTGAAGGCCAATTAACCAATGCATAAGGAGTTTCTCATTCTCCTGGCACCAATGTTCTCATGTGAAGTTGAAATCACATACAATCTCCTACACAATCCTGAAATCTGTAGCATTCAGGATTTTATGAGTGCATAAACATTGATACATAACCATTTTTGCTTGTGTTTTAGAAGTTTTGGTTAAGCATTGAAGCTTTAAAATGGTTCTGTCCTTATCATTATTTTGTCAAGGTGGATTTAAGTGTTTCTGAATCATAAACCTGTAAATACTTCTATATTTCTGCCCTTCAGTTGTTTCAGAGACTGTGAATTTAATCTTTTCAATTAATTTCCTATCACATTAAAATTTATTATTTATTTATTTATTGAAAGCTACAGCTTATGGATGCTCACAGTTTGGTTCCTAGGTGTATTTTATGTGTGGTTTAGCATTAAAACTCCCAAAGAGGGTGTCTTTGGCCCCAAGGAGGCATGTCTACATTAACCATGATTTACAGTGCATTAGCTGGACGTAACTGACACTCGTTCATTACATATTTTAGATATCTTCTTAAAGAACCAGCAGATTTTAAGTCATTCTCTTAACACACAGCACAGTAATGTGACAAGCATGCCATCTGCTGGCTCTTCAGCTCAAAACTATTATCTGAGATTGAACAGAGATTGAACATCTTTTAGAGAAATACTGTAGCTACATAAGAAATTATTGTATACAAGATATTAAACAATTTGTTTGCTGTACTGTATTCAATTCAATTTTATTTGTATAGTGCTTTTTACAATAGGCATTGTCTCAAAGCAGCTTTACAGAAACATATAAACACAGGATACAGATTTTAAGTGTGTGAATTTATCCCAATTGAGCAAGCCGGTTGCGATGGTTGCAAGGAAAAACTCCCTAAGATGTTAAGAGGAAGAAACATTGAGGGGAACCAGACTCAGAAGGGAACCCGTCCTCAATTGGGTAACAATGGATAGTGTAAAAGTAAAGGAAAGAAGGTATATCACATGATTTCTGTAAACTGTCAGTGAATAAACATTACCAAGTTTCAACAAAATGCTTGCCGTTTATATGATTATTGTCAATTGTGATCTTAATTTCAAAGGGGCAGCTTGTGATGTTTTAAAACAGTTTCTACTACCTAATAATGATGTACTATACGAAAAGATAATTAAAATGTGTTTTGCAACATTACCATGCAGTAGACTTTGTTAGGTTTTTTTTTCATTGAAGACTTCTGTTTACCTTTTTTATTAGCCCTGCCCCACCAAGCACAGAGCTGCTCAGTCCTGCCACAACTCAGACAGTTTTAACAGAGGCGTGACTCAGTTCGAGGGAGGGGGAAGGATGTCTTTAAATAACCTTGAGGTTTTCTATTATTAAACTGCAGCAAAACAGTGCAATATACTGTATGTGTGACAATTAAAGCAATAAACAATTGTCATGGGTTTTCTTGACATAATTTAAGTAGCTGCACTGTAGTTAAGAAAATAATGGTCAGCATACAGTATATCTGGAGCAATTATCAGCAGCTTATGTGATGCGGGCATGTTATGAAATCAAGGTCATGGTGTTGACATCAAATGTAATGTTATGAGTAATGAGTTTATTCCAGGAAATCTGAGGGATGTGCTGAAATAGCTGCATGTCAAAGAGAGCACAACAAACACGCCACAAGACTCAAGACTCGTGGATCTTCTAGTCAGCGCTACAGGGTTTTTAAAACATTAAAGGGGTGTAGTTTTTTAACTGTTATGTTGTTCTACAGTAACAGAATAATATTTAGCAGTTTAATATTTCTACATTTATATTTACAGTTAGTATAACATTTATTATGTAGGGTTCCTATAACCAGAGCCAACATAAGTTATACATTTAATATTTAAGATTTCTCTTGATAAGTACTGCTATATTTTGCAAAAAAACAAAACAAAAACAAAAACAAAAAAAACATGTGAATTTATGCCATGGGATAATGATAGAAACCTTTGTAGTTGACGGTAACAATAATCAATGAGTGGCAGTGTTTTTTAAACTAACTATATTATGGCAAAGAGTGGCACTTTAGCAGACAAAATGTGCTTCACATTCTAAATTATAGATCATAATTGTCAGTGTATTTGTTCACTGAGATTTTTCAACAAATGAAAATCTCTCAGCCTATTTGGGATGGAAAGAACAATATTTCAATACCTGCTCAAGTACATGATTTGGCCCACTGAATTTCACTGTTATCTTTGTGTTACTTGTGATGAAATCCCATCTGCAAAACAGAACATTAAATATCCTACACAAGGGGTGTGCAAACTTTTGCACAACTGTATGTTCTTGACCCTGATTATAGTGATAACTTGATTAATGCATGAAAATAAAATATCAAACGGATGAAATCTGGTTGGTAACACACTTTTATTAAAAAGAAGAAACCTGATAGCTAGTTAGGAATTGCTGTTGATCTGCAGTGTATTTGAAATATTAGTTTTGAATTGGTAACAAAACGTGTTAGCATTGATAAGCTTCTTCAGTCTCCCATGTCTTTGGTGTCACTCCATATAAAATATTACAATACTGGTCACTTCTTCATGTGCATTACAATAATTAAGAATAATAACAACATTGTATCAAACAACATGACTTAAATACACAATACAAAGAGGTGCATTTCTCAACACTGGCGTTCTTTCAATGCATGTACCCTGAAGAGCATTAGAATAAGAGTAAGAAAACAAGCTGGTATTATCAACTAGGTCCACTGTAAAAAGAGGGATTTAAAAACAGGACTGCTTTCACTGCCATCGTGATTAGTCTTAGTTCAGGAAAATTGCTGATGGCCTCAGAGCTAAACTGCAGTGCCAAAATGTTTTTATCCCATCAAATACAAACAGGATGAAATTTTCTGTACATATATGAAGAATATGGTGATGTAATGGCTTTACACTAATCCCTTTTCATAGGTCTGTTTCAGCAATCTCTTTGAGCAATCACATTCAGATATAGCATGAAGCACACATCCCAAGTGCCTGATGAAAAGATTATGGACACTCTTGGCCACTGGAAAGCATCTTTCACTTCACTGGAAACCCTGTCGACTTCAAGTTGTGAACTGTAACTGTGAGTCGATGTTGTGAATGCAGACTGTGTCATTAGACTACGATATCTTGCATGTGGTCCTTGTACAGCTCTGTGACGGGCTCAGGGGCGGGTAGATGAGTTTGGATTTTTTCGTTCCGTTCCTCTTCGCGCCGCTGCTGGCTATGACTGAGTAGGAGCGTCCGTGCATCATGCGGGCGTTGAGGCCGTTGGCCATGGAAAAGGACTTCAGGTGGCTCTTTAAGGCAACAGGAAGCGGGAGTTTGTCCACCAGGTGCACAGGGGTGCAGGAGACGATGGATCGGCAGCACAGATCCTGCAGACTCAACACTGCACACAGAGAGAGACGATCTAATGATACACTCTCTACATTTATCAGTGTCTATTAAGTATCAGTGTCTTCAAAGAGACAATTCTTGTCTGCCTCAAACAAAACAATACTTCTGTATTAGGTGCTCAGTGATAGCGGGAGGTGATATTAGAAGGGAGGTTAAAATCTAATCTAATCCATCAATGGCAATGAAGCTATTAGGGTTGAGTAATGCATTATATAACAAAGTATCACTGATGGCTCAATAAGAATGGTCTGGGGAAAAATATTACACACACACACACACACACACACACACACACACACTAATATATATATATATATATATATATATATATAAAGGCAGATGGACAGCTGCATTAGTTATTTTTTTTATTATTATTATTTTTTTTAAAGTGTGTGTTGCTCTACTGGGGGGCACGGTGGCTTAGTGGTTAGCACGTTTGCCTCACACCTCTGGGGTTGGGGGTTGGGTTTGGGCGCACCCTGTGCGCACAAAGTTTCCATCTTCTCTTTGGGGGTTTCCTTCGGGTACTCTGGTTTCCTCCCCCACTCCAAAGACATGCATTGCAGAAAATTGTCCGTAGTGTGTGAATGGACGTGTGAACGTGTGTGCTATTGTGCCCTGTGATGGGTAAGCACCCCGTCCAGGGTGTAACCCGCCTTAAGCCCTGAGTTCTCTGGGATAGGCTCCAGGCTCCCCTGAGGCCCTGTATAGGATAAGCAGTATGGAAAGTGGAAAATAGTATTGCTCTATTGGTTTCATACCATTTTCCTCCAAATAGCAGACGTGGTAAACAGAAATGCTTTAACCCTATTCGTTCAAACTAAAAGATACTAAACATCTATCTTTTTGTGTTATTTGTACTTTGACTGAACAATGCTCAGTTCATTGTACCCATTACTGTATTTCACATGCACTTTCTTAATCATTCCTGATGACATTATGGATGTGTCAGCAACATGGGCTGAAAAATATCAGCACTGGTGCACATGTAATCTTGGGGGTGTTTGACTCTGTGTAATCACCTGATGCCACTTTCACAACCTGCATGAATCTGCAGTCTGGGTTACAAATAAATCAGCCTCAGCTCTACATACCATTCTATGTCGTTTCAAATAACAATCAGCCTTAAGACTTTTGTTAAGAGCAAATAATATTATATGGATGCCAGAAAAATGAAACATTTTATCTTTGATAAAAAGTTTTCCTAGTTGCCCCTGGGATTGTTGTTTATTTTATTGCAACTTTGAGTCAAAAGTGTGGCACATGATTTTATTCTCTTTTACAATAATTTTAAGACAGAACAAATTTAAATCAAACAGGAACTTAAGACAAAGACATAAGCAAAGCACATATCTGTTGGTCTTTTAGGCTGTCACTTTGGAGTCACTTGGGATAAACTTCTTACCTGTTGGTGTGACAACTGCTGTATTAAGAAAAATAAACAAAGGCTGGCTTGGGTTATTAGGCTAGATTAAAAACAAAAAGTTTATTCATTGCTCAAGACCACAGCCAAAACAGAACTTTAAGGCTTATGTCCACAAACCCAACCCTAAACTAACTTCTGTAATCATTTCATTCTGTTTATGTTGGATCTAACAGCCTTGCATAAATCCCAGACCATGGCTTTGGAATTTTACCACTGGGTGTCTCCAAAGTGGCTGCAGAAGTTTGGCATGCTTTTGGTTTACTAAGCATTCTCTGGCTGCATATGTAATTGCAGTGTAAAGTTATGAGCTCATTTACTTGAGTGTACATTAGATTTAAATCAAAGCCTGTTTAAATGTATTTAAGATGCATTCCAGGGAACTGCACTTTACATATTTTCTGAATGTGGACATACATTTCACTTTAAAGTGCTCAACCCCCCCAAAAACCAAAAAAATCCCCCAAAACAACCTTTCTTCTGTCTTTTATTTGAATTCCTATCTTCACACATAATGCAATTAAACCTTAAGTCATCGTGATACTTTAGACTGTGAATAATTAAATACTTTGGTGCTGGTACCTTTGTTAGGTCTCCAGAGTCTCTCCATGCCGTGGCGCATTAGAACTATGCGAGCCAACTCTGTGAAGGACTCAGTGATGTTGAAGTTACACAGAGGGCTGACTTCAAAAAAGGTGACACCTAGCCGCTCAGCAAAGGCTTGGGCATTTTCAGTCGTCACCTGACGTTTGTAGGCCAAGTGCAGACGGTTCCCCACAAGGATCTTAGGGACTCCTGGTGCATGCTGAATATTAATAAAAGTAAATAAATATCATATTTTCACCACATGTAAACAAACAGAGACATGCAGTCTTTCACAGTTTTCTGCACCTCATACTATACATGATAATTTCCATACTCATATTCATATTCCATCTGATTTGTTCTGAAAGACAAATGAAAGCAAAAGTATGGGAATGTTTTACCTCATCAATCTCTTTAATCCATCTGTCAATTCCATCAAAGGACCACCGATTTGTAATGTCATAGACAAGGATAACACCCTGTGAAAACACATGCTGCATTACATTAGATAAAGATTATTAGATATTATGACATTATATAAACACAGTCTATACTGAAATCTCCATTCTGATTGGTCAGAAGATGACCGATTGATTGATTATTGATGATGCTGATTCATTTTCTAGAACTGCAGCTCTGACAGTACTGATGACTGCAAGTTTTACATTAATGCTCTCATTCTAATTCATTACTGATGTACAGTAACAGCTAATTCACAGGTACTTGTATGACAGATGCTCCACAATAATCTAAGGATGATAATAAACTGATAATATATATATATATATATATATATATATATATATATATATATATATATATATATATATATATATAGTGTATTTTAACAAAAAAAAATCATCATTGTTGTTATGGTGACGCGTGAAGAAAGGCTTCAGGACAGAGGACTTTCTGGTTTCTTTGTAACATGACAAGCTGGGTGTTTCAATTTCAAGTGAGACAGAAAAAAGCTGCTATAATGTAAGCAATAACATGGACTAATTTGACTCACAACTGCTCCACAACATTAAATGTAACTATAAAAAGTTGAAAAGCATAAGGTGTCACTCATTATTGGCAACTTGCTGTGGTATAAGAGCAATAAAATACTCCAGAATACTATACCGTTATCCTGTTATTGATTATTTTCCTTTAATCTCATCATGTTTTATTCCTTACTAAATACACAGTCCACAATAATAAGCTCCCATGTGACAGTAGGAAAGCTGAATGTTATACTGTAAACCCACTTACTTTATGAACACTTTAATGAGGGATCCAGTAATAATTCTTTAATAGCTCCCACAGAGCTGATTCCATGAGCATAAAATAGCAGACAAAGTGTGGCGTTATTTAAGGGGACGATTTCCTCTCATTGTGGACAAGACTATAACGTGTGTATGGGCCTGACCACGGGAAATGTCACATTAACAGTAGCGACTCGCCCCTGTTTAACCACATACCACACAGTTTGAACAGGAACTGCTGATCTCTGGGTGGACCCTTTTAAAACTCTGGATGAATTTCAACAACTCCTCCAACATGCAATGCCCAAATCCTCTCTCTCTGCTTGGTTCTCAAATGTAAGAGATTTTCTGGGAAAAAAATCTGAGTGCGTACCTGTGCTCCTCTGGAGTACGAGCGGAATATGGTGCAGAAACGTCCCTGTCCAGACGTGTCCCTACAAAATAAACATCACCAATCTCAGTCCAATATTCTTGTGCTATGGAAAACAAGCACATAGACAGGCTGGCAGAAGTTCAGATGTTTCTCTGGCTTCCTTCTGTCCTGTGCTGTGCTTTGCAAAGCAAGTGGCTTCTGGTGCATGGTGAACAGAAGCTAAAGCGACATGGCTCTACAAGCATGGATAGTACATGAATTACCGGAATCTTTCTTCGTTGAAGCGCTGCATGCATGGATATATAATTAATAATTTAAGTGGGACTAAAATATTAAAGAATGTAAATAAAACTTGTGGGCATGCTTGGCTGAATGAGTCACAAGAAATTTTCTACAGTAATGGTCTAATTTCCATACTCCGGCTCATACTCGGACGTATATGTGGCAAATGGCATATGTTCATACTTCAGAAACCACAGAGCACTGCAGAGTATTCTGCAGTGACAGAAATAACTATTTAAGTGTTCCAAATACTATTATGTAATAGTAAAGTATTTTTTAAAAATACGTATAAGATACATTGACTTTTTTAAAATTTCTTTCATAAACTAAGGGCGAACTCATTCTGATGTAGATATACTCACCAAAGCTGCAGTTTGACTCTACGCCCATCAAGCAGTATGGTGGTGGTTTTGCAGTCAATCCCTGTAGAAGAAAACAACATAACTGAATGGCAAGAATCCTTTACATTCAGGTTTTCTTAACTAATAATATTCACTTAATAAAGTTAACATTATATCACAACAATATGAAATTCTCTAATTTAATTGGTCAGACACAGCATCGCTCTGACAGTTCTGGCTGTAAGGCAAATCACAGGTTTTATACTGATACACTTGTTCTATTATGTTATCATTTTGTTTCTATAGTAAAAAGCTAGGGACCTGTATGACTTAAAGGAACGCATGTTAATAGCTGCTATAATGTGTGCAAGTGATAACAGGAACTAACTCGTCAAGTGGATGTTATGCAACATGAAATGTAACTGTAAACTGACAAAACGTGTGATATGTCAATGTTCAGTTAATAAAAATGTCATTGTTGGCAAATTGCTGTAGTATAGAAGAATGAAACACTTTGGGATGTGCTGTTACTGAAAAATAATCAACTTCAGGATGGCAACAGCATCACACTGTCATTGATTATTTTCCTGCAACAGCATGCCCTGAAGTGCTTTATTCTTTACATTATTAAGTATGAACTCCAGCATGAACACACCAAAAGTAATGTAAACAAAGTAATAAAGAAACTTAAATAAACTTCATTTAGTTCAAATGTGAGCTAAAACGCACACGTTAACAAATATTTATTTCATGTATATCTAAAAATAGGTCCACGTAAATGACCATAAATGAAATGACAGAATGCAAGTAAATACTAATAAGCGTAACTTTGATCTATGAGCATAAATAGAGGAACTCACCAGTCCAGTATTTATATATGCAGTATATTCGATATTTACTTTATATGTACTTATGAATATTGGATAAGCATTCACGGTTTGGCTTCTTTGGTTCAGCGTTTAGGCAAACATCAAATAATACTATGGTTAATTAGTTGGTTGACATTTTTTTAATGTCTTATTCATTTTGAGGTTCAGGGTTTGTTATGTAAACAATTACAACTAAATCTACTTCAGGGACGGTAAAATGTACTTTTATTCAATGATACTTGAAGCTCAACAGAGATAAAAATAAAAATACAAAAATTAGGAAATATAAATAATGTCTGTTTTAATTGCTTTACATTTCATTCAGTGTTCTGTTGTTCACAGTGAGCTGTCTTCGGGCATCCTTGACTAACAAAGGAAAAGCTTCAGATGTCTCTTTCTTAGGAGTGCTTAGTGTCATATCTGTGAGGTTGTTGGCTCCACACACACACACACACACACACACACACACACACACACACACACACACACACACACACACACACACCATTTGGAGTTCTTCGGAAGAGCTACATTCCTTGATGACAGCCAGACTGAAAGCCAATACTGTGGATATATACTCTTATCTCTGAGGCATATCTAAGTGACAGGGTTGGGTGATGGAGCCATCAGTCTCCGAATGATGCTGTCATAAACTCCGCAGGCATTAATGTGAGCCTGGGATGTGGAAACCAGAATGAATCTGAAGATATGCATTAAACAGAACATTGCACAATGGATTTATTTCAAAAGTTAAACTTTCTAGCAGAACATAATGTGTTGCATGATAAATGTGTTCGCTTAACCAGTCGAGTCACATTGTAAGAGATTTTAGAAGAATAAAGTCAAGGCCTGAGCACTTCCTATTTGAAACAGTGGATTCTGTGTGCATGATCGCCTTACAAAATTCACATGCGCTGCTTTTGTTAAATATTTTACACTGGATTTAATTGAACCCCAGCAGACACAGCAAGGTTAAATGATTTAGGTTTTATAGGGAGGGAAGGTAAAACAAAAAAAGGGCCTATTTCTATACTGGAATACAAATTAGCAAGCAAACAAATAATTAGCAAAATGACTTCAAAAATCACAGGCCGTAGAGAAGCTTTGTAATATTAACCCATGTGATTTTTTTTGTGTCTGCCTGCAAAACGCAATCTTCCTGTTTGTGTAGGCAACCTCTGATTCATCGACAGAAATTTTTCACACCAACTTGTTCCATCTCCCCTTTACAATTATTCAGTGCACATCTTTTCTCTTCCTTCACACAACACAGCAACAAGGCCTGGACGTTTTCTGACAGGATGACACACAGAGAACCAACTGGAGAGAGGCGGTAGGAAGCTGAAATCTGTAGTAGGTGATGACGTTCTAGAGCTCAGACTCACAGAGCTATCACCGACACACACTCGCTGGTACAACAAAACAGACCAAACCACAACACAAACGCCCTTTGTGTTCCCTCCATCTTTGAGGAGACAGATTGATTTATTAACCAAGTAGCTCAAACAAGCCAGCGTTTTCTCCATCTGACCTTAGTGTGAAGTTCAGTCAAAAACACTGAAGAGATATGTTTGGCTTACTCTTCAGCTGTAAGGTTTCTTTCTCAGCTTTGCATGATGAAAGCTGAGAAGCTTCATTTGTCGGTGACGCACTGTGGAACAGGCTACGGAGAAAGGCATCTTTCTATAAACATTCATTCTGAGAACAGAGCCTTCCAAAGAGGGTCACACAAAAGCGCTTAGACAAACATCTGTATATTCGACGCTTTTATTGCCAGCAAACCTTGGCTGCGTTCACACTCCCACTTGGTTCATCTTGTTTAGTGCCTGAGTGCAGAGGAAAGCGGAGTTATGTAAGTGGTTATGACAGTCATAATAATTGTGCCAGACAGAAAAGAGCCTCCTGCGATCTGGCAGCACCGCACAGTTGTCATCTATCCCATATTAAATCCAATCTGTTAAACTAAATCACAGGGCTACAGTCCTAGTATACTCACTTGAATATCTTAGAGAGTCTGGTTTCAGAATAATACTATCTTGGCAGCTGCATGTGGAGGCCTAAGGAGGAAAAATGATGCCAAAGATGTGGCACAGTAGATGAATCAGCTGTGAAATTTCAAGGCACGGAGGAAGAGGGTGGCAGAATGTTCCATGTATGTATCACTCTCCCACCAGGAATCTAATCTTGGACCCGTTTGGATTCAATATATCCTGTGTCAATAACAAAGTGCAATGGGCTTGTCTGTTTGTAATTGCTGGCCAAAGGTTCCATATAAAGCAAACCCAGCGAGCAATTCTTCTGACATGTAACTGTAATCAATCGTTTGTTTCCTTGTCTGCATTCAACACCTACAAAATAATACTGTGCTGCTGGGATGAACCTGAGACAGCTATTAAAGGTATTTTGTGCTCTTTGCCATAGAACAAACAGGCTGTGATTCATTAAATGTTGACACAAGTAAACTAAGTCAATCGGTCATCAATCTCCCCATCTGACACATCAGCAGGGTAATCTATCATGAGTAGATGAGTCTCAGAGTACTCAAATAACACTTGGACTTTGCTAAAGTGCATTCTGAAGATGACCCTTGATAAGACTAAGAGAATTATTATGCATTTTAAAGATTGCAATAATTCATGATGCAATAGGTCACGCTGACAACACAACAGAAGGCAATGGCACGTCTGTACAATCGTAATGTTTACAAAAGAGCTCCAGATGGTGGATGGGTCACATTTTAACAGTAGCAAAACATAAGCTCGTGCTGTCGTGTCAGGAATAACTGAACACACACAAAAAAAGTCATAAGATTACTGTGCTGCCAAGAGATTTGTAATAAAGAATCCCTACACTTATCTATTCCAACTGTGCACCTTAGGAGACAAGAGAGTTTAGTAGGTGCCACTATTTCCAGCTTTTACATCATGTTCCCTGTGGTGTTTCACTGAAACACACCAGTCTCAGAGGAGCAGTTATTTTCCAGAGCAGGCCTTGTGTTACCAGAGTTCAACTCCTAATGATAAGTCACTCTCTGGTCCTTAATCTAGAAGTGCATGGACGGTGAGTAAACTATCAAAGAAGATGTAGATTAAAACTTTCAACTTAGATGAGATAACATATTTCCACAAACAGCAGCCATGTATTGCTCTCTGGACTGTTTCCATGTGTTTGTTTTAATCTACAGCACCTTGTACCTACTTCATATCAAATGTAACATCACAACATAATCCTACTTGTGGCATAAGGTACACATTATTAAGTATAAATTTTTTTAAGGAAACTTTTTTTTTTTTCAGATGTTTTAAGTAACTTTTTTTGGCCCTACTCTTTAACACCCTGTTCCTGGAGATCTATCTTCTTGCAGGTTTCATCTCCAACCAAAATCTAACAAACCTGTTTTAGTTGATCAGGAACTTCTTAAGGCAATGATTAGATGGTCAGGTGGGCACGATTATGGTTGTAGATAAAGTCTTCAGGAAGGTAGATCTCCAGGAACAGGGCTGATGACCACTGCTTTAACAGTACCTGGAAATGAACTTCTCGATCATGGATGTAAACAAAGAGCTTCTCAGAAAGAAAAATCTCACAACAGGGAGTAGGCTAGTGAAAAAGGGGGAAAGGAGAAACATTACATCTTAAATGTGATCTTTAATGACTCACCCATGTTATATCCATAAGGTGATTCTGTAGCCCCATCCTGCAAACTGGCCAAAATCTCGCCCTTGCCCACATCACTGTCTCCCACAAGCAGGAATTTCAACAAGAAATCATACGCTTTAGCTGGACTGCTCCTGTGGCTCATCTTCACCGAGCGCTCACTCCCATGGCTCAGTATGGAGCGGCATCTTTTTATTTTTATTATTTATTTCTTTTATTCAATCTTACTCTATCTTGCTTTTCTCCAAGCGCAATCTCCAGAGTTGTCGCTGATTATTTTTACTCGTCACTTCGCTTTATTTCCCACAGGCAGTACAGCTTGCTCTGATATTAGTGATGCTGTCGAGGAATTACGTTATGATCACTGGGAATAAAGACACTAATATATGCGACGGCTAATAGTCTTAACAGTCGCGTGAACTATATTTCTATATAAAATAAACCCCACACTACATAACCTCCTGACATTATGCGCGCGCAAAACTTATTATATTTCTTTTATCCTGCTTTGTTTTGGCTTTCCAGCCGTATCAGTCCATTGACGTTGATCTGCTTCTGCTAGGATTCCACTGTACTGTAGCTCCTCTCAACAAGCAGGGGAGGAAAAAAAAAGGAAGCTCGTCCCTAACTCGATCCTGATTGGCTCCTCGGTGGAGTTGCTAGGGCAACTCTGTCCTTTTAGTAGTTATAGAACGTGTCCATCAAAATCCATATCTGCGCGTTAAGGTTAAGGAGTGGGTGTGGTTAATAGCATGGAGCCTTGATAAGCGCTGATTCCCGTGCAGTGGTCACGTCACTGGCTCCGTTCATTTCAAAGTGCGTGAACGCGCCGTCAGACTGAACCGGGGTCAGCGCGCGCTCACCGCTTCGAGCGCAACGTGGTTGGGTTTGTTGTTTTCCGGGGCAGGAAGAATGACGTAGAGCCCCGGAGACAATACCAGACGTTCTCATTTTTTATTGTGGTTTAAAACAGCACACGAAGTCCGGACCGACAGTCAGGACTCAGATGGGGATATAGATTAATAGTATATCCTTGATTTACTACTACTACTACTACTACTACTACTACTACTAATAATAATACCTATTACAAACCTGGCTTTCCCACTGGATTATGTAATTATTATTCAAAATATCTGTTATCAACATTCTATCAATGGCATTCATTTAACTAGCTTGAACGTATGAGGATGTCTTTGTGTCAAACCAATAACAACAACAACAAAAACCCAATTGCACTCAACATAATGAGGTTACAAATTCCTCTTTTTAATATTCAATTACATTATAACACTATTTCCCCATCTACTGTCAACAATAATCAAACAACAGGAATATAAATTAAACGGTGTCATTGTGCATTACAGTCAATTATTTAATTAGGTCACATCTACACTTGTTGGTTAACCTATCAACTAAGCTCACTTTATTGGATGTAAAGAGCTCAAATGTCTCGATCTGGGCATGATTTTATCTCACTTTCCTCTCATATATATATTTATGCAACATTTTCACATTGCACAATTTAGTTTGATCGAGTCCAGGCTTGCTGATGTGATGTTATGTAAGGAAGAGAGATGTCTCTAATGTCTACAGTTGCATAATCTTCCAAATCAGAGTCTCCATGTCCTTACGCGACAGATATATTTGATCGTATCATATTGCATTATAACCAAACACAAGCCTGTAACATCTTATACAAAGCATTATACAGTATATGCAAGTCTCTGGACATATTTCTCAACGAATGGCGGCAAAACAGAAACTTGCAACCGTTTCGCCATCTAGTATTCAGAATTAAGTCATTCAATTTATATGAACTTCAGTACTCGGGTGATTTACTGCACTGTAGAAGATATCATCTACATTACAGCATTTCAGTGGTAATTCAAGTAGAGCATCATAATATTATCATGGTGCATTAGAGTCAGCCTGAACACAGGAAACATACTGACAAAAATGTAAAAAAAAAAAAAAAAGGCTTTAACAGCTGATCATTCCATAAATACCACTCTCTTTATAGTTTATTAGAAATATTAGGAAAGTCTCTGAACAATAGAACACATGCTGCTACATTTTAACTGTAGCCAGGAAGTGGTAACGTCTGTCCTTCTTTGGCTTCGAAAAAGGTATAAGAAAGTGTAATTGTGTCAACTCGAGCCATCCTGGGATCTTCATCAAACTCTGGGTCAATGTAAAAGAAAACAGGCATGTCCACCTCTTCATGAGGGTTTAACCTCTGTTCTTCAAAGCAGAAACACTGTATTAGGAAAAAGTTCAAGTAAGCAATAAGGAGAGGACATTGAAAACAACACAAAACATACAGACAGAGGACAGAAAATCAAACCTAGGCTCTTATTAAATGGCTTGAATACGAATCTTTATAACTAACATGATCTTCAGTGGTGTCCAAGATAAAATTTTGCAATAAATTCTGAGTTGAATTTTTCAGTCATTCAACATGTTTCCTAAATTACCCATAATGCCATTCAACTACCTGCTGATAGAGTTGCCAGCAGGATTTAGCCCTTGCTTCATCTCTACCTAAAGAGAACGATGCAGCAGCACTTTAATGATTTTGTCTGTCCAACTCTCACTTGCTCATCTGTATGCTCTGCTCAAATAGATCGAGTTCCACAGCTTCGACTTTCCAAATAAGACCGTCAACACCATCATGCTTGTTGTCGTGTGGATCACTAACTAACCGAGCAGAGTCTTTGCTGTAACTTAGTGCAACAGCTTTTTTTTTTTAATAGCTGCAATACATTCTGGTACTTTTAATCTAACAAGCTGTCTCTTCGACTCTGAGATAATTAAATGTTTTTCTCTTATTCTAATCATCACGCAAATGTCCCACTGTTACGTCAGAGTGGCACACAACCAAAAACTTAAGTAGAAAGTTAGGTAGAAAAACGGAACGTAAAACAATAAACCCAAGTCAAAACAAGGCATACATACTGACAGATTGGAAGTAGTATTTCAACAGTTACAGTATCACCAATATTATGGTACATGCTCTACATTACCTGAATCTTGTTAAAGTATTGCCCAGCTTCAAATGGCACAACATTGTATGTAGAGATTCCTATCACAGGTTTATCGGTGGGATTCTGGGCTGTGTAAAATGCCAGTGCAGTTTCTCCTGGCACAATCTTAAAAATCAAGGACTAAAGTCAATTAGAATGAAAAGAAAATCTACATGACCAGTCAAATCTACAGGGTGTCCCATACATAGGGGAAAATAACACTTTTTACCTAAATGTCTTCTTATAGATAATTTTAATTATTATTTTTTCTTCCAGATAACCTTTAAGAATGTCTCTGACAAAAGAAGAACACACTGAAATCATTCTCATTGCTGGATCGGGAAAGGTTGTGATGGGCATGTAATTGCATGCATAACACGAGATGTTAACACGAGTTCATCATGAATGGGAGAGATGACTCTGTTTGTGTTTACAAAGAATTAGCAATCATGTAGAGGATGTTCCGTTTCAAAGGGAACTCAAGGTTGCGTGAGCTTCACGTTGTGGGAAGCGCCCTCACGCGTGACTGGTATCTGAATCTGTGTAAAATCAAGCCTATTTATAGGCCTGCTGTGGTCAGGTGACGTGGCATTTCGCACGTTGCGTGACTATAAAACAGCGCCTATAAACCATGTCATCAGCCTTATTATGTTCAGCAAAAGACTGCATGTCAGACTTTGTGTGAAAACTCCTAAAACTCTTCACTTCCTCTCTATTTTTTCACAAGAAAAAGTATTTCTTTACACTTCTGCCCCTTTGTAAAAAAAACAAAAACAAAAACAAAGAAAAAAAAGAATAGTATGAGTCAGAGACAGTTCAGGAAGTGTTGCTCAGTTCTCTCGTTTATTACAGGGGAGAGCAGGGACACTATGTGTGAAGTGTATGGGAGTGGACCAGGCTGAGAAGCCAGAAGGGGGAGCCAGTGCATCATTATAAATTTTTTAAATTATATATATATATATATATATATATATATATAAATAAATAAATAAATATATATATAAATAATTTATTATATATATATATATATATATATATATATATATATATATATATATATATATATACACACACTTCTCAGCCAAAGGGCAATGGGTTCTCTCTCCTGTACTGAGAGTCAACCCACCCTCTCTGACACTGAGGAGCCAGAGGGCGGAGCCAGTGAGAGGAGTGTGCTCCCTCAAACTGTAGAAAATTCCCCTTTTTTCCCCCGGGAAGTGTCACGCTTCTGGGGAAAGCTGTGTTTATAACTCCGCGACAGGGGATTATTCGGTTATTGGGGGGATAAATAGTACAGCTATTTTGCTATGCCAAAGGTAGAGCAGGTCCTTACAAGTCACATCTCTCCAGCTTCAGCATAAAAATCAGGGGGGCAGGCTTTGCCATGCAGGCCGTGTAAGACCATCTCGGCATTGGTTGGCGAAGCCTATGCGGCAGCGGGTCTTGCTTGAAAGTCTCAGCGTACAATGGCCGTACAATGGCAGTATGGCAGGCCTACCAGGCAGACCTGCTGAACTGTGAGGGAGGCACAGAAGATGAGTGTGGCGGCCCGCCTCCCTCCACAGAAAGCAGTTGCAGACCGCTAGTAGGCCTGATTTTATATGATAATCACTGCTGAAAACGCAAAAAGAAGCGGTCCTGAGGGGCCGTAGAGGGAGACAACAGAGGACGAGAGGTTAGCCATCCCAAGCTTTCAGTTTTTCTGGTCAGAGAGCTGTCACAGGGCAACGAAAATCTGATGCTTTCCCTCCAACAAAATGTGGAAAATTAATGTCACTAAAGACCATCTGTCAGCATGGAAACTACTGCCAAATATGTCTCCATGGGTTCTGTCCTTCATAGAAAAGAGTACCGGGTCCAGTTCTTATCTTGACCTCCCCGTTTCAGAGGCGTGCTCACCACAGTAGTCAGCACAAGGCAGAGCCAGACATAAGCCCTCTCTTGGACAAAGGGGCCATAGAGCATACACCTCCTCTCTGGGTGAAGGAGGCTTTACAGCCGTTATTTCCTGATCCACAGAAAAGATGTGGTATGCAGCCAATTTTAGATCTGCGTCATCTGATCTGTACTCTTCGGACATACAGGTTCAGGATGTTGATGCTCAAATGTATCGTTCCCACAGACTCAGTTTGAGGATTGGTTTGTGACGATAGATCTAAAAAAGACGCATATTCCATTGCCCAGTCACAGGAAGTTCCTGAGCTTCACGTTTGGAGGCAATGCATATCAATATCGCCTCTTCCTTTAGGCTCATTATCAGACACTCATTATCAGACAGTATCAGCCAGAGGAGGATGTCCTCCAGGAGAGTTTTTTTATTTTACTTTTTTAATTTTATGCCACACCGTGGTATCGACTTTGGTATCGAGTATCGTGTACTTCTGGTGGTATCGGTACTGACTACTAGATTTTTGGTATCACGACATCCCTAGGTATTACAGTTTGGCCTTATGGGCCAGCTCATATATTGTTCTGTGAAATAATATCTTTGCTGGACAGCACTCTCTGGGAGATTCCCATTCGCAGGGATCTATTGTCTCAAACCAGATGGTTGATTTATCACCCTTGGCTGGAACCATAGAAACTGTGAATCTGGCCCCTAAGAGGCACCAGCTCATAGATTCCAGTCTCTCAACCGAGGTTGAGAGACCATGTTAAATGCTAGGAACGTCAATGAGACCCAGTTATCTGCGCAATGGCTACAGTCCCGGAGTTCTTACAGGAATGTTTTTCAGCAAGGTTGGCTCCTTCTACAATTAGGGTCTATGTGACTGCCATTTCGGCCAGCCACGCCCCTATTGATGTAGCCTCTGTGACAGGCCATACCCTCAGTATGACTGAGTGGGTACACTTATTTCCACAACGTGAAGCTCATGCAACGTTGAGTTCCCTTTTAAAGGGAACACCTGGGTTACACGTGTAACCCTGTTCCCTAAGAAGGGAACAAGACGTTGCGTAGCTTTGTCATGCTCGTGCATGCCTGTGAATCACGTCTTCGCTTCAGATAATAGAGGCTGATGACGTGGTTGACAGGCGCCGTTTTATAGTCACGCGACACACGAATTTCCACGTCACCTGATCACGGCAGGCATATAAATAGGCGGGATTTTACACAGACGTCATATACCGGTCACGTGTGAGGGTGCTTCCCACAGTGTGAAGCTCACGCAACGTCTCGTCCCTTCTCAGTGAACAAGGTTAACTGCATTTTGTAAATAAATTTACATTTAGCTACAAAGTGTTAATTTTCCCTATGCATGTATGGGACACCCTGCATTTTACTGTAGAGAAGGCCATAAAACTGAAAAACAGGCCGACTTTTACATTCATGTTGCGTGTATAACAATTTAAAACACAAAATAATAAGCAATAATTTATCATCGCACATAGATTTCTGACTGCTGAGGACGAAAATTCCACTGGAGGCTGGCGTGTGTGTCAGCATTAAAGGTGACTTTAATAATGCGGTCCTTAACCGGTTTCATCGTCTCCACTAAATCTGTATCGTGTCCTGCTGTTGCTGTGCCTCCCAGTCCAGATGCCTGAGGTACAAAACAGATCACTACTAAACCATGTGCAATCAATTTCGTTAAACAAGAAGTCCATTTAAAACTATTTTGATGTTAGCCTAAATGGCTGACAAATCAAAACCATAAGACATCCAGCACTGACCTGGCAGTACAGTCTGTAGAGTGGCACAGCAGCATATGACATGCCAATCATTCCAACCCCAGCGGCTGTGATATACGTCAAAATGGTCTTGTTTTTTTGCTTCCATTCCTCCTGCTGCTTCTGCTTGTGGGTTTTAGCTCCTCGTGTCTGGCTGACAAAGCGCTGAGAGGTTCTCCTGACAAACAGCTGATTGCTGGAGGTTGCAAGTCCTCTGACAGTCAGGCTTTTAACACATTTCTGGGCATTACAAAATGCTTGGTGTATATGGTGCTTTACACAGCACCCACGGAGAGCGAAGGACAGTAACATTCCCTCCAAAATCTAGAGGAAATCCTCTTCAGGACAGTTCTTTCACCGGGTTGTAGCACCTGAAACACAACGTAGTATATTGGACTAATGTTATAACCTAATTATAAAAAGAGAAAACTGTATTGTGGAATATTTAGAGATAGTATGTCTAATTACATTTCAATGAAAGAAAGCTTGATACATTGATAATCATCAAAATACCACCAACATGCTTAAACGTACTAAGGTATCAAGCGGACACTGACTGTACCTTATAAAGGTATAGTCTTTATACTGACTATTTATATAGTAAGTAAATATTAAGTATCATTTTTGGTAGGACTTTTTTAAAAAAAAAATTTATTTACCCAAAGTGGCTAATATCTAAACAGATGAATTATGTTCAGATAAATTTAATCATAATAAGGTCTGCTAGTGTTAAAAATCTGGGGTTCTCAAACTGTTTGTGTCCACTTTAATTGTTAACACAGATTCTACAAAACGCTTTAACATAGATTTATTTAATAAGCATTACTGTAATGTGTAATATAATATTTTGCCTATTTATTTAGATCCACAGAGATTTCTACTTTCCACCAAGATTCATTTCGAGTGACCAGTCAGACAAGCCAATTAGTTCAACACACCATGATAACAAATTGTATAAAGTGTGAATGTGTTATACACACACACACACACACACACACACACACACACACACACACACAATCCTTGTATTAAAACACTAATGGACGTAAGGACATCTAACTAGCTAGTTTAACGTGTTCATGTTAATCCACTTTATCCTTTCAGTTAACGCAGATAACCTAAATGTACTGTAGAAGAACAATTTAACAGATTTATAATAATAATAATAATAATAATAATAATAATAATAATACACGAGATTCTTACCTAAACCAAATGACAACGCTGGACACAACCCTCCTGCAACCTACAACCTGCATCAGGCAAGCTGGTCCCACTAAGTCACGACTCCCCCGAAAACAAACTCCTGTAGCATTAGTTCCGAGAGACCGCTTGCTCGTCTTCTTCGCTGGATTTATTGGCAGGTTGTGAACCACTTGAAGATGTACATCTATACTGCCACCTCGTGTTCTGAAGTGAAATAGCACAGCATTAATTCGACTGCCGCTAGGGTGACAGAACAGAGAGACTTCACACAGTGAACTCTACTTCGTGTATGTGGTACAGATAATACATTTATGTTTTAAATTTCGTCTGCTATATGTTTACCAAGAGTGTTTAGAGCTGAATTGAGCAAGCCAACTGGGTGACCTATGTATAACCTTTTCAGTTAGCTTGATCATATTATTGATAGCTATTTGAAATGCATGTATATAACTATACAGCTACAGCATAAAGGTCACGTGTAAATATAAGAGAAATAAATATGTAAAAATGTTCTTCATTCACCTTCATTAACTGCTTTATCCTGGTCAGGTGGATTCAGAGCCAATCCCAGGAACACTGAGCGCATAACCAATCCACCTTCTGACATGTTTTTTGGAAGGAAGGAAGAAAGAAAGAGCACCTGGAGTAAACCCACACAGATATAGAAAGAACATGCATAGAAAGAAACTCAACACAGACAGTGACCCAAGCACAGGATTAAACCAGGGACCTTGGAGCTGTGAAGCAGTCAGCAACACTACTTGCTCCATCATTATGCTCCCTATACCGGACATAAACAAAGAAAAATAAAGAAATTCAGACATCAGTTAAAAACAGACCATTAATATAGAAATATGTATCCATGTTTGCACCTATTTATTTAGTGTTTTTTTAAAAATGATATTAGTGAACTTATTTTGGTCTATGCTCCAAGTTTAAAACTCATGTGCTGAATGCTGATTGCAGTTGCACTTTTTTTTTATTATAAAGGACAACCAGTAATTACAAAAAACAAACAAACAAAGACAGAAATAAATATGAAAATATAATTAAAGATAGTTGAATAGATCATTGCAAACAATTAAGGGATGACTGTTAATTATTACTGAATAATTATTAAAAACAAATGTGATAAATATGTAGAACTCCATATTTCTAAATGTATATATACATATTTTTCCGTTAGTCAAACCTAAATGTAATTCCAGCAGCAGTGATATTTTCAGACAGTTTACGATATTTAATGTATGCCTATATGTCTGATAGATGTCTTTGACCTTTACATAGTCTGCGACTTCTCCCAGCCTGCTGCTGCTTTGATACAGTTGTGGAGAGAGCCACATTGTCAGCAGTGGCAGTGAAGAGAGAGGTAAAGCACACCATGTGACTGCTGAGTATCAGGGGAGATTAGTGGATAGGTAGGCGCGTGTCTGTAACTGTCTGTCTAGATTGCTATGTCTCGGTCATTTTGGACCGTCCTGATTTGAACTGTCATCCCCCCGACCTGGTGATGAGGTTGCCTCTATAATATTTCATCATCTTTTTTTGGACCTGCAATGCCACTGCTGCCAGAGTCAGTGGAGGCAGAGCACTTTGACGGACTATCCCTGCTCTACTGGTAGGTTGTGCTTGTTTTTAATGTAGAATGCCTTCAGATCTGGCAACGCTGTGCATGCCTTTGAGTCTAATTTCACTCCTGCATCATGATATGATTTTAATCTTCTTTGGTTGAGTTGAGTATCTGGCAGTGAGATTGACTGTGAATGATTGTGAGGGTTAGGTTGGCAGTGCATGTGTAGGTGAAGAGGATTTGCTGTGTTTAAGTAGGATTTAAGCAGACACAAACATTGTTTTGACTCCGAAACCCTATGACAATTCAAAGCAGGGTGTCGTCACAATCTGTTTGTGTTCATTTCTATATAATGAACATACAAGGACAAGATATTTTGTCATGGAAAACCATGGTAATGGAATTTTGCAGGGTTTAATTGTTTAGATCCATTTTAGACGTGCACGCAGCATGGCTCCTCAGTGTATATCTTAATGTTGCGCCGTTAAGTGATCAGTGTTAATGTTACATCTCCTGCAACACAATCTGTTATAGTAAGCCCAGTCGCCCATGCCGATTCTATTGAAATATGCTGCTGCAGAGATTAAACTGAAATGTTTGCGTTGCATTTGGAGGAGGGAACAGTTCACTTGAGGAAGAGGTCAAACACCGATCATATCTTCTTAGCTTTGAGCTTTGGTGTTTATTTCCACCTCAGCTTTACCCAAACTTACCCAAATCTGCAAGGCAAACTTTCATGATTTGCTGACTTTCATTTTACCTCACACCAATTTAACACATTAAATGTAATAAGGAAATGTAAAATTCTCTTATTTATTTACAATATTTGTAAAACAAGCAAACAAACAAACAAAAAGTATGATACAGTATTAAAAGCACTTACAAATCTGCATTTAATGTTAGTTTTTAAAGCACCACCTTCAACAGCATACTTAACAGGTTAGATAACAGTACAGCTTTTGAATAGTGTAGCATTCTGGATCAGATTCTTGTTTAACAGATTCGAGGCACACTTTTTAATATGAGCAGTTTTTACTTATGAAGTACACCTATGATCAACTTTCCTTAAATAAGATTAGGTAGTGATTTTGAATGACCAAGCAATCAAATTAAAACTCAATTTAAAACTCACTGCCATTCCTTTCAAATTTAAAGTTAGCTATTTGACTCATTTGTTTCACAGTGTTCTAATGTAATTAGAGGATGACAATATTAAAGGTGTCTTTCAGGACAATCATGGGTCCCCATGGCATCAACCGTGCTGTGCAAAGACTGGAATTCTTAGACTGCAGACAAGGTCTTGGTGAGGACTAAAAAAAGGCTTGATCATTTATTTTACCATCAGTTTATTAGTTGATTAATTAGAATCCAGGTCTATGATTCACATTATTTATGATGTAATCACATAGATGATAACAATAATTACAAAGAGGTGTTACAAATGGAAAAATATGCTGCAGTGGTGCTATAACATCCAAACCTTTGCTTTTGTCTGTCAGGGGTGAAGATTATTGGAGGATACAGAGAGCTAAGTGGTGAAGAGTTTGGGATTTTTATTAAGCGAGTGTTACCTGGTGGTCTTGCAGCACAGGATGGTATGTTGGACTTTAACACACATAGGATATCTATGATTGAATTAACATTCATTCAAATAATTAATTCCAGAATTCTATTTCTGCCAGGACGACTGAAAGCAGGTGACCTCATTTTAGACGTCAACAACATGAATTTAGCAGGCGTTACAAATGAAAGGTATCAAATAATACTATGAAGATGATGAATGCAATATTGATGAATACAAGCACATGCATAAAGAATCTCTGCTCAGACACACCCTGTAAAACACTGCTCAAACTATATTATATCATGGTCTCATAAATTAATTAATTATATATGTTTAATGCCCTGAAGGTTAATGATGCCCTGTGCTATGTTGTGTTTTGCCAGGGCAGTGGAGATTCTGCGCATGGCATCAGCCACGAATCACATGTCTCTTCTGATCGCTCGTGATGAGGAGTCCTGGTATATGAAAATCTTACAGCCATGCTTCTTACGATTTAGTTGATTTATTTTTTTTGGTCCATGTTATAAATACGGATGTTGGTTTTTCAGGTTTAGAGCCAAAGTTCTGTTAGGTAGAGTTTGAGATAAATTATGAATATAAAAACAAAAAAGATTGGCTTATGCTGGATCATGAAATGTGAGTTTTTCAGGGCGTCATCCACATTAATCCGGTTAGTGGTTGAGAATGCAGCCTCTTGATTTTTTATAAGTCTAAAAATAGCCTTAATACATTAAGTGCATTAAAGACTTACACTTAATTAAGACGGTTGTAGCATTTTATTTTTGCATTCTGCCCTCTTACAAGTGATTAATTTATTGGGGAAATATTCCTGAGCAAACACCTGAAACACTGAGCAAACACCTGAAGTCAGATACTATTCTGGTTTACTGCTCTATACTAATCAGAGTTTGCTATCAAGGACATCTGTCTGAATCTGCTGATGTTCAGTTGAGTTAATTGAGCTGGCATTGTGCTGGGCGCTGAGACTCTCTGTGGCACACACTTAGCTAGAGCTGGATGCATGTTGACGTATTAGGGCCATCAGTCAATCAGATGCCACCTGGACTGAATGAGCAGAATATGAACAAACCCTACCCTATGAAGATGAACATTTCTGCTAATGAACAAATGATCATTATAATGTGTATATATATATATATATATATATATATATATATATATATATATATATATATATATATAAAGTATATGTTTTTATGTTTCACATATGTTTCATGTATATGTTTTTTCCATGCTAAAATTATTGTTCTGTATATCAGTGTATTTGAGTGTTATATGATTAGGACAATAATGTTATTGGTTAGAGCCATTCTCAAATAATAATAAAGCAGTTTGTTTTAAGCAGTTACTTAAACTGGCTAACTATGATAAAATTGCAAAATGATTACTACAATTCCACTGTTTAAATCTTTCTTTTAAATTTCTGCAATATATTTTATAAAATACAATTTGACATCAGATTAGAACGTGCATCATTCTTTAGCTTTGAAGGCAATCTGGTGCAAATGTTTTGACATGAACTGTAAGTAGTGCTTGCTCCAGAACATGTAGCTGCCCCATCCATAAAGACATGACCTCTGTGACTATTGTAAAATAATAATAATAATAAATAAATAAATAAATAAATAAATAATGGTTCACTTTAGCAATTATGAACAATCAACCATGTGTATGTTCTTAGGAGAGAGTTTGTTGAGCTTATGGAGAAATATGGCTCCAACAGCAACACAAGCTCAGGAACAGGCAGGATTTCTCCTACGCTTCTCTCTACAGGTATTTTCATTTTGCTTACAGTATGAAATTCCAAAATATTTTTGGAACAATTGACAAAAACTAATGTCAGTTTTGAAGTTTTGCAGGCACAAGTGCTTTTAAAGTTCTTAACCTAGAAAGAGTCTTCATTCCCCTTTAGATGACAGATATAAAACTATTCCTGGAGCACAGCTAGGTAGACAGCTTGGCACACCACACAGCAACAGATTTGAGTGAACTTCATTTTACCTCTAACATTGTGCCCTTCATCAAGGTACTTAATCCCTCTGGGCCAAACCTGTGTACCTCCTGCAGTGCACTCAACTGCAGCCATAGGAAAGAGCAAGAACTGACAAGTGGAAATACATCCTGTCAGTTTATAGAAGGCTTGGAGTTGTTTTTCTTTTGTTTGTTTGTTTTTTTTGCAATAAATGCACAGTTTGTTAATAAAAATTCCTCTCATTTTAAGGTAAACTGACTGACACTGCATCATCATCATCATCATCCAGATCAACAAGCCCTAAAGACTGTAGCACAAACCCAATTACTCCACAGGTCTGCTGGTAAGAACTGTACAGTGGAACAGTGCATAAATATTAATCATTACAGGTAAAATAAGGTTAGCGTTTTAGCATTTTTATTATCGCCTGTTTTAATTCATTTGCATTTTATTGAGTTACTTGGTTCTAGGTTGTTTCATTTTTTTTAACTGTAAGATCCCAGGTATCAATAAATGGACTGCTACTGTTCAAGTATCAATAAATGGTATCAGGTATCAATAAATGGACTGCTACTGTTTTTGAAAACTGTATTCCTGCAATGACAGCTGTTTGTCCTGCACAGGTGGAAAATCCTGCAAAAGATTAGTTCAGGTCAGAAAAATGAATCCGCTTGTAAGTAATTATATTGGCGACAGTTGTCGTTCTTTTTTTTCTCTTTTCCCCCAGCGACTGCATGATTCAGCTGATATGTGTTGCAAAGGGAACAGGTCTAGGCTTGGTCATTAAAGGTGGAGCAAACCGTGCAGAAGGGCCAATGGTGTTCATTCAGGACATTATGCCTGGAGGAGACTGCCAAAGGGTGAAACACTACATCACTTGCCTTAGATGTTATATATATATACATATATATATATATATATATATATATATATATATATATATATATATATATATAATCTAACATGATCTAATATGTGTGTGTGTGTGTCTATATATATATATATATATATATATATATATATATATATATATATATATATATATATATATATATAAAATACATTAATGTGAAAATGCTTCACTTTGAGTAAGTAAATTAATTATTGCTTTTGTTTTGTTTTTCTGCTTTGTGTCATGTTAGGATGGAAGACTAAAAGCAGGAGATCAACTCATATCAATCAATAAAGAGTCCTTAATTGGAGTAACACATGAGGAAGCAAAAAGCATTTTAACCAGAACAAAGCTCAGGTAAGACATTATTGCACTATCCACACTCATAGCTGTGTCTACATACTTTATAAAAAAGTGTTTAAAACCTGACTACATGTGATGTCCACCCAGACCTGACCCGACTGTGGAGATAGCGTTTATCAGGCAGAGGTCTTCCTCTGGCTCCAGCAGCGGTCCACACAGCCCTATTTCCCTGCAGCCCCTATCCACTACAGGCTCTCAGCTCAGACCACTGACCCTTGGCGGAGTAACTGTAACTATGCCTGGAGGGCTCGTGCCCAAATTTAATCCCACTCCTATCTCTGGAAGTGAGACACTGCCTTCTGTCAATCTCACACAGGTAACACATGGGGTTGGATATGTGGGCTTGATTGACTCCCATTCTCCTTGAGAACCTTAATTAGATTGGACATTTGTTAAACAGTTATATACAATTCTGTACAAAAGTCTAAGGCACATGTAAAGAAATTCTGTAAAGACAATATAACTTCAAATATAATGACATTAAACCTTTCTACATAAAAGGGAATCTGCTATAATGGACTGTAAACAGCAATAAAGTAACATTTTGATTTGAATTTGAAGTCAATATCCATTGTGACAACACTTTGCCTTTAAAATACATCAGAAGTCTCAGGTACACTTTGTGAAGTTTTATAAAGAAATGAGCTGGAATGTTTTTCTAAATATCTTGGAGAATTTGCTACAGTACAGTTCTTCTGAACACTTTGACTGTTGCACTTGCATCTGTGTTTGCATCACTCACAGCCTTTATTATGTTGTTTGTCTGAAAAGATGTCTATGATGTAATATGTTTACTGACTTGCAAACATTTTTCTGAAACATTTAATTCTTGATGGAAAAGTAATGTTTCAAATCTAAAAAAATATTTTTTTTTACTAACTAAATAATGAATACAGAATTCATCAAATAGTCATCTAAGACAAAAATTGACGACAAAAAAAACCCCCACAGTACAGTACCTAAGATTTTTGACAGTACTATACCTCATGAATCTCATGAAGCTCATGATAGAGATAATAAACCTTTATGATATGTTCGGGCCAGGGGTCTTCAATCCTATCTTCAAATAGGAGCCAAATAGGAGATATACCTAATAGATATTTGAAGAACAATGTAGTATGAGGTGTGACTCCTGTTTGACTTTAATAAAAAGCTGTAGCCATACCAAACCTTTACAGTTAAACACTTTAAGTCCTCTGTCTCATACTGTTTGGTGTCTCTCTCTCTCTCTCTCTCTCTCTCTCTCTCTCTCTCTCTCTACTGTAGATACGAGCAGTACCGGTGAAATCGGAGCTTCCTTCAGTCACTACACCTGACAGTGCCTGCACCACAATGGACAACTCTGGTACTACAAACCTACAGCAGTGTACCAACCAACATTTCTGTTTAAAAAGAAAATGGATAAGCTCTATATATTTTTGCTTGAATGTTCACAAAGTTTGATTTTGCTAACTGATGTTTTGGAACAGCAGTTCATCAAATAAAAACAATCAGAAAAGCTTATATTCTGAGGCAAGGGACATTACTCGTGCACAACCTGGATTACCTGTCCACTAGAACAAGCATTCAGAATGTATTGATGAGTGTTTATTATTAAAGATAATCCAGTCAGGGGGTTACTGCATTTTCAATATGAGAAGACTAAACTAACACTTTATTTCAGCATAATCCTCCAGGATAAGACAAAAATAAACTGATGTCAGTTTAGGTCAGGTATAAACCACAGTATGTTGCTGAGGCACAGTATGACCAAGTTTTTGTTTGGCACCGCTTTACCTGAGGGAGTTTCAATATGGGAGGCAAAGGGGGTAGATAATTCTAGACAGAATTTGTACACATATAAGTCCTAAAAAGCCCTTGAAATCAGTGGAGGATTAATCTGGAAAATAGGAAAACTGTCAGTTTTATGTCAGTTTTACAAAATGTGCTGAACATTCAGTTCATACTGTATACATTGCAAAACATATATATATATATATATATATATATATATATATATATATATATATATATATATATATATATAGCTGAATTAATGCTTTATTATTATTTTTGTACAAATACAGAAACAAATATATAGCATCATATTACTGTACTTTTTCCAGTTCACTGTTGTGCTTGATGGGGAACTTGATTACAGTAGTGATGTCAGTGTGGGTAGTTAGACCCTAGTCTTGATTTCTGAGATAAGTGGATAGAGAGACAGAAATTAGAAGGACATTGATTGCTGTTTTTCAGGAATCTCTCATATCTCTGTAGAGAAGTGCCTTGTGCCTGTGGGAGCTCAGGGTCATAAAAATAAAATCGTTTTAATTTTGTCATATTATAAGACAAAAATGTACTTACAATGTTGTAGTTTTTAAGGCATAGTTAACATGACATGAGCCTTGAATATCCATAAATATATACTTTTCATATAGCTTTGTCTTCAGATGCCACTACTGCCTGTAAGTTCAGCACCATGGTCACCGTCACTCATCCGAAGCCTTCTTCACTTACATCTAGCTGCCGTATCAAACTGGAGAAGCTGGAGCAGGTTTGTTCTCTGCCTCATGTTAACAGCTGGGTCAAATGCGGGTGAACTAACCAGCAGACAACTTTCCATTCTGCTCAACCATGCTCTCTATTACACTGAGCCATTACTGCTGTGTATAATGTGAAACAAATTAATGACTCTGCTGGATGCTATAAAGATGATACATGTCATTAGTACACTCTTGCTGTGCAATAATGGGAAAATTTGATAGCAGCTGTTCTGCAGCTTTCACCCTGTTCAATCACACCAGGCCATGACATTTTTTGTCTGCTTATTTTGCTATGTTTCATTTAAAGTAGTTTTATGCAGCTATATTTATTATGTTTAAAACTGTTGTTTCTTTGGACTTGAACACATAAAAAGTACATATTAAAAATTATGAGAATGTGAAAAAGGGTTAAAAGAAGGGATAGAGAGAGAGTGAAACGAATTTACACTCAGTCACAGTTTTTGTAAGATGACAGTTGTCATATCCCCAGGCACTGGAGGTCTTGGGTTTAAAGCTGACGGAGTCTCAGCTCCAGCCACTGAGAGAGAGACTCCAGGTGGACCAAGGAGGAACAGTGGCCTATGGAGGTGAGAAGTCTCACATTTATTATTAGCCCTATTCTGCAAGTTGACCAAATCATGGTAAATAAAAATATAAAACTTGTGCTCTTTTGTGATAATTTGAAATGCAAAGTACAATATAGAATGATAGACTACAGGTTTTAATTAGACTTGTTTTGTTGTAAATCAGATTTTGAGACTGTGACGAAGGAATTCTTGAAGTTGACAAACAAATCAGGTGTGCAACAGCAAACATCCAGAGTCACTTCTGATGATCTGACTGACTCTTCATCAAACCCGCAGGTAGAATTTTTAAATACCAAATTCTACTATTTAACATTTCATGTCCCAAAACATATCTAAAAGGTACAAAGTAGTAAAGGTATTATATTTATAAAAAATATGTATAGAGGATAATTGGTACTGCTGACTGGCGTGGGAAATGATGTTATTTCTCTGTGGGTAAGACACTCTTTTTTCCCTGTGGATTGAGTGACACTAATCAATCGTTTCTGTCTGTAAACAAATGTATTAGGAAGAGTGCAGTTAATGGCTCCTCCATGTGGTCAGATTCAGTGCCAGAGCTGAAAGAAGCATGTATTAAACCTTCACCGTCCTTGGTTAGTTTTGTGTTAGGGGAGATCTAGCTAGTGGGTTGGAATTGGCAATGACAAAAACTTGGAGAAAATGGAGCAAAAAACACTGACATTTATGGAATTTGGCAGCTGACTGTATACAGATTGACTTATGTTTATCTAAGTTATACAGCTGAGCTGTTGAGGGCCTTGCTTAAGGGTCCTGCAGTGGCAACTAATGACATGTAGCACTGAAATACTGGCAGCTAAAACATGGTGGACTTAGTGAAAATATGTTCCTCTGTGTGTTCCCTGAGGTATCAACATCTGACTCTGATGACCTGGATGAGATGGAGAGAATGAGAAAAGATCACATTGAAGCCTTAAGAGAAATAAAGAGACTGCAGGTGAAATTTATAATATCAGTTTGGTAAACATGCAGATGGGTTGTGCAGTCTTGATTCTTATTGTATTTAAAGGAAAAATCTTGGATCCCACTTTGGAGGAAGTTAGTTATAAATGTATACAAGTGGTTCATGGTGGATTTTTTTTTTCTTTAAGTCTGCATGTATTTACAGAGGACTCATTATTCTGACTTCACTGATGTTTAACTCCATCAGGATAGGGTGGCTGAGTCTGAGAGCCTGTGTCAGGAGATGCAGCAGGAGCTGACTAAAGTCAAGCAGGTGAGTGCCTGTTGCTTCACATCGGCTCATTTCATGATTATTTGCATTGCACTGTTTTAAAAGTGCCCCTAGGGGGAGCTCGCTTCCAGCTTCCTTGGTGCTCTACAGTAAATTCTGTTCTGTTTAAAAATATCAGCTCCATGTGAAATGGCTAGTGCTGAAGATACAAAGTATGCATGCACATCTATCCATCCATTTTCTATCCGCTTATCCTACTGGGAACCTGAAACCTATCCCAGGGTGCATTGGGCACAAGGCGGGATACACCGTAGACAGGGTGCCAATCCATCACAGGGCACAGTATACATGCACATATTTTTGAATTTTTTCTTTGTACACATTTGAATATATTTTATGCTTACATCATACCTCATTCACACTGTACTTAGATGCTCCATTCTTAGCATGATGGAATAAGCTGTCCTGGGTTCAGGAGGCATGTACCACCCACTGTATGTGGGAGTTGGAGTGTGTAGGGCACAGTAAAGATTTGAGCTTGTGTGTAGAAATAGTTCTCTTCAGTGAGTCATGAAAAATGGAATCAACTCCGAGTTGCGTTATCTGTTACATAAATCAAATTCATTAGTATGTCAACTGTAATTAAATATCATTAACACCAGATTTTTTAAAAATGATTGTATTGATGTATTAATAGAATACATAGAGCATTTTTGAGCATAGCGATTTAATATGTTCAGTGAGAGTTTATTTTGTCACATAAGTTCTTAAGTTCTTGTTGGAATGTTAATGAAATCCACCAATGAAGAGAACACATATAAATATAGAGATGTGGGTATTTTATGTATCACATTATTCATTTTTACAGCCACAGGTTAAAAAACAAAGAAAAAAAGAATAAAAATGATAATACTAATGTATTCAGAATTATGTACAGTGTTGTTGGGGTCTTGAGAAAAGAAACAATAATAATGGAGTATAATAATAATAATAATAATAATAATAATAATAATAATAATTTTAAAGGTAAAAAAAACTTAAATAAGACATGTAAAATATAATTTGGTGTTATGTTTTTGGTATTTGTATAGAACATTTTCAGTGAATAAAATAATAATGTGCTGAATGAAATGAACTGATCATTTCAAACTTTTGAATGGTAAGCTTGATCTGAGTTGTGTGACCCCGTATGACCATGTGATTGGGTCCAAGCAACCTGTCTGTGCACATTTGTCATGCTGAACACAGTGATGGATTTGTGATCTCAGCACCACACTGAGCTCCATTACTTACCAAGAGAGCAAAAGCAACCAAGAGGGAGCGCTGAAAGCCCAGCCTTGAGGAAGCGAGGATTTATTTTAAAAGCCTGCACTTCTTTCAAACCTGGATCTGTCTCTCTGAATCCGTTCTGCTCTCTTCACCCCCACCCACGCTCTCTGTGCTATATATGCCATTAGAGTAACAGGTAGGCAGACAGGCTGCCCAGCAGAGAGGCAGCAGGCTTTAAAGCGTTCCCTTTGGAGATGAGTGTGCCATCCACGCATTGCACCAGGGCCACTGAGTACTGAAAGGTGTGTGTGTGGGGTGAGCTGTTACCCACGTGAGAATGGGTACAGTATGTGGTTCAGGAATGAGGTGTCTCCTTTTGAGTCTTTTATTGTGATGTGCAGCATGTGTGCAGTGCTTCTCCTGAATTTAATATAAATGAAGAACTGCAATTACAAGTATATTTATTTGTAATATATATATAAGACTATAATATAGTCTTAGCTAAAGTATAAGTATGGCTTAAGCATAGTGCGAATGTTTGCCGTGGCATAATTTACTATTTATAACCGCATACAATAGGATTGAACGTTAGTATTGAAGGTTCTGAATTATAACTAGTCTGTGCATGTTGATTTGCATTTTAAGTGAATCTACTATGTAGTAGTTTTACTGTATATGATTATTGGTATTATCATGGAAAAACAATGTGTTGTATAAAAATAAACATGTGATAGAGACCCGTGACTGCTAAAAGCTTATGGTTTATTTG
Source organism: Ictalurus furcatus (assembly GCF_023375685.1). NCBI lineage: Eukaryota > Metazoa > Chordata > Actinopteri > Siluriformes > Ictaluridae > Ictalurus > Ictalurus furcatus. The sequence goes on from NC_071267.1 coordinate 16,559,722, forward strand.
GACTTGTGAAAAATTGGCAGCTGCTATGTACGTTTTGCAGAGATTATTCAGGCCCTTAGTGTTGCTCCTTATAGCACATATCTTGTGCACCGGTGTGACCTGTAATTGATAACACAGGGAACATTTGAGGACTGAGCACTTCCTTGTTCACTTGTGGACATCTGTATATAAACTCAGCAAAAAAAAAGAAACATCCCCTCACATTCAACTGATTTGATTTCCAGAAAATTTCTTAACATGTGTAAATATTTGTATTAACATAACATAAAAAGATTCAATGTTTTACAGACATTTGACGAACAGAAATGTAATAATGAGTCCCTGAAAGGGGGGGGGGGGTTGTCTATATAAACGTAACAGTTAGTATGTGGTGTGTTCACCAGCTACTTTAAGTACTACAGTGCATCTCATACTCATGGACTGCAGATCTGTGAGATGTTACTCCACTCTTCCACCAAGGCATTTGCAAGTTCTCAATCACATAATGAGTCACATAATGAGATGCTGGGCTCAGAGCAGCATCCAGGCACCCCTGGAGCAGAGAGGGTTAAGGGCTCAAGGGCCCAACAGTGGCAGCTTGGCAGTTCTGGGGCTTGAACCCCGACCTTCCAATCAGTAACCCAGAGCCTTAACCGATAAGCCACCACTGTCAGCTGTCCTTCCTGTCTCCCTGTAGCACTGTCCTAGGCATCTTACATTACAGACATTGCAGTTTATTGCTCTGGCCACATCTGCAGTCCTCATGCCTCCCTGCAGCAGGCCTATGGCATGCTCACACAGGTGAGCAGGAACCCTAGGCATCTTTCTTCTGGTGTTTTTCAGAGTCAGTAGAAAGGTCTCTTTAGTGTCCTAAGTTATTGCAACTGTGACCTTAATTGCATTCTGCCTGTAAACTGTTAGTATCTTAAGGACTGTTCCACAGGTGCAATAATTCTTTATGGTTCACTGAACAAGTATGAAAAACATTGTATAAACCCTTTCCAATAAAGATCTGTAAAGGTTAATTGGATTTTACAAAATAATCTTTAAAATACAGTCTCCTGAAAATGGGACATTTCATTTTTTGCTGAGTTTATGTGTACAAATATTCTTATGATGTTGCATCTTTTCAAAGCATTGGTCACAGAGTCACCTTATTGGCCGGCTCCTAATTGGCCGGTACATAGTACAGGTACTATGGAAAAGTCTTCATTATTACTGATTACATTAAGATGAAGTGTTATTTCTGGAAAAATAAATAAAATAATAAACTGACTTACACAAGCTGCAAATGTGATATGAATCCCTAAAGGCATATGAATTAATCTGTAAGGGTAGCATGTGTCTCAGATTAGTATAAATTGAGCCAAAAGGAAAATGAAAGGCCAAATAAAAATGACTCATAGCATTAGTGATACATGTTCATTACTCAGTACTATGGCACTGCGTTGCTTTGTAATTAAATTGGCCTTGTAGCATTCCTGAGTTTTTTTTTGTTTGTTTGTTTGGAAATGCATTCAGTACACTGGCATGCATTAATATTTTTCAGGTGTCCCTTTCAGGGTCCATCCCTGTCCACACCCACTTACTGTAGATAAAATCAACATTTGTTCAAGCCAAAGAGTTAGGCTCTTCATACAAAAAGTTAGAATTTTAACCGATCTAGAGCAGTGCTTGGTCATGCTGGGAGCATTTGGAGAATCTGAAAGAGGGAGGTGGTGTACTGAGTGTGCTGAATTGGGGGAGAACCCCTTAGCACTGTACTCTGTGCATTCCCAGCAACATCGTTCTGACTCTTACTGTGCTACTGCAGGAGGCAAAAACGGCTGTGGATGAGAGAAGATCTCTGCAGACACAGGTCCAGTTGGCTGAGGCTGCGCAGAAGCAGGCACAGGGGATGGAGATGGACTACGAAGAGGTCATCCACCTCCTGGAGGAAGAGATAGCAGAGATGAAGTCTATGAGAGCAGAAAAGTCAGACCAACTGAAGGTATAGGCTAGGAGAAAAAGCTAGTCTCCCAGCCACTAAAGTAAAGGCTTTAGCCCACTCCTCTAACTCCCACTTCCCGTTTCCTGCTCAGATCCAGCTCAGGGTTTCCCTCCCTCCTGTACCGTGAAAAGTAGGTCACTGTTTGCTTTGTATTATTCAGTAACTGGGCTGAAGTGCAGTGAAGGCTTTTTGCGTGATCTTGCTGCGTGACGTGGGTTGATGAAGAAAAATGTGGTTAGTAGCCTCACAGGTCACAGAAGAATCTCATTTAAGTTATTATATTTGCAAGATCACAGTTTTTCACCAAATGGAAAGTGGAAGTGGAAAGTGGAAAAAAAACATGACATACTTTATGTCTGAAAGAACTTACCTGCTTTCGGACCTTGGAAACATCACAAGAAGTCAGATTTGTTGATTATATATTTAAGCACAAAAAAAATATCTTAAAAAGAAAGACATTGATATACGGTAGCAAAAAATGTCCAAAAGTCCATAGCCAACAAGACATAAGATATCATAATTGACAAAGTACTGGATGTTTTGCATCAGTATTGTTAGATTATAGAATTTGCCTTTGGGCTTTGCCATTTGGAAATAGCATGCAGGCCGGCAAACCTGTTGCTTTATTTTATTGAAACTTTATGCATGCAGCCTATGTGATACCACTTCACATTCTAGTTCCCCAACTCAAACTCTTCCTTCAACCACCCCTTCCTTCAACATTGCTATGTATAAAAACCTATAATATTCTACATACACTCTTCTTTTTTTAAAAAAAAAAAAAAAAAAAAAAAAAACAAGTTTTAGAATTTTAACCCAAATCTATCATTCATATTGAATATGCCACTGGACACCACACACAAGAAACACACCTGTGTTATATACCGAATTACCGCGATTCATACAGCTTGTATAAGGAATACTTCTGTGAACAGAGAAGCAGCATGTTAACACAGTTCCCTCATAAATGTGACATGACACAAGAAGGAATGAACAAACAGCAAATTTGTGTGTATAATTATAACAGTGTCGATAATGATTTTTCAGTGAAGTTCAGAATATGTAGAATTGTAAGAACTGAATGAATTTCTATGCAATGTATGCTTTACGGATGCAAGTAAAAAGTAAGAAAAAGCAAACCAAAGCGTTTTTTCCAGGCTCACAGAATTGAATAGTTGAAAAGTTGGTTAAAATTGAATGTTTGTAGATGAATGTCAACATTAATACCTTCTAGTAACTTCAATATTTGACACAGGAGGATCAGGATTTGAAGAAAAGGATTGCTTTGCTTGAGTGTCAATTAAGGAAAAGTGAAGTTGCAAAGAATGGCTTTGAAATTTCTACTGGCAAACTACTGCACTTTGTGAAGGTATGAATGTGGATATGCAAATGTATAATTGTGCAATCATACTCAATTTTCCCAAGTGATTTTTTGCCCACTCCCTATTCTGGGGTAAAGACCTAAGACAATATACTGAAACAGTTCTAATGTTTTTCCAATGAGCCATTCATAACATACCATAAAGCCATGGCAATAACCTTGTATTAACTGTAACCCTGACTTTAAATCTCAACCTTGCATATTTATATCATTCCTTTTTGGTACTTTTATGGATATTGCAGCACTTAATAATACACTTGTATTTGTTAATGGTTCTATAGTTAAGGGTCCTTAGGTTTCTAAAGGGGTTCGACTTGGAACCCTCTCTGATAGGGAAATCCTCTACTGTTGTTTATATGATAATTGAATCAACTATTGGGTGGCCCTTCACCACTGCTGTTCACTTACTGGATTTATTCTTTTACCCTTTAAGTCAGGGAAGGTTTTCTACAGTATATGATTAACAGATATATATAATTTTCATATTAGACCGAGATAAATACTAACTGTATAGCAACTCATACCTTAATAATATTAATATCTAATTTCCCCAAATACTCAATTATTAACTGGGATCTTTTTTTGCCAGGCCATTCAAGACTTCCTAACAGAGAATCAAGGATCTTTCAGCACTTATAGGTGAGAGAGAGAGTTTACTTTCACCTTAATATTAACCCAACAGCTAAATAAGTATGCAACAGGATAAGCCAAAACTTAAGAGCATTTAGAGATAGAACTCAATATGGTTCAGGTACAAGAGTAGCAGTAATAGCACTGCTAGCAGAGATATAATATAATACTGTGCAGATGGAGTCAGAATGTTCTACATTTCTGTCTACATTTTCTATATTTAAAAGATTCTATCTCATTTAACCAAATGCTGCTTATGAGATAATGTCCTGTGTTGTGAAAGTTAAAATAAGTAATATCTCATACTAAATGGTTTCAGAAATTAAAACAAAATCAAAGATGAAACAAAAGCAACCCGAGGAAACACAAAATACAGTTTTTAAATGATAATGTTATTTATTGAAGCAAAAAAAGTTATCCATTACCAACTGGGCCTGTGTGAAAATGTATTTGCCCCTAAATCTATGGAACTGCATTCATAATGGTGTTCAGCTGGACTAAAAGCAACAAGGCCTGATTACTGCAAACCCTGTTCAACTTTTTCAACTTCATGAAGTTAAAAGGTCTTACCCAGTAACACACTATGCCAAAATTGAAAGAAATTCCAGAAATGATGAGGAAGTAGGTGATTGAAATACATCAGTCTGGGAAGTGTTACAAAGCTACTTCAAAGGCTCTGGGACTCCAAAGGAGCACAGTGAGAGCCATTATCTCCAAATGGAAAAACTGGATTGATGTTTAGAAGACAGGGGTCCCGTTAAATCTGGCGTAAACCAAACACCGAATTCCACAAAAGGAACATCATACCATCATAACATCATACATCATACCCATAACATATGGTGGTGGAAGTGTGATGGTGTGGGGATGCTTTGCTGCTTCAGGGCCTGGGAAACTTGCAATAATTGATGGAAACATGAATTCTGCTTTCTACCAGAAAATCCTAAAGGAGAATGTCCAGTCTTCAGTCTGTAAGTTGAAACTAAAGCGCAACTGGACTCTGCAGCAAGGCAACGATCCAAAGCATATGAGTAAATCCTAGTTCTAGAAGTAAATGAAATCAATTAGTTTTTCACATTGGTGATAGGAGTTGGGTAACATTTTTTGCTTCAATAAAAAACAAAAAAACAACAACACTGTATTGTATGATTACTCAGGTTGCCTTTGTTTTATGTTGTATTTCATTTGAAGATCTAAACCTATTTAGCATGAGACAAACAGATGAAATCGGCACTGTATGAATATCCATTAATAATCATAATAGTTAAGTATTAACATTTTGTTAACTAATTTTCTTAATTTGTTTCTTAACTTACACAGTATTAATAAAGGTTATTTACATTATGAAAAGTCTGTTTGGAAATAATAATAAGTTGTAGGCTATAATGTAAGTTTGAAACACTTTGGAATATTTGTTGTCCAGATTCTAAACCAAATCCTGATATATATTCAGGAGAATGGGATACGTTTGTAAAGACAGAATAAGCCTGCAGTTTGTTCTTCAAAACAGAAGAAAATGTTATTATATTTTCTGATGGAAAAGAGCTATAGGGTTGGTTGACATTGTCACTACATCATAATTAGACCCAGTTTTTAAGTGTGTATGATAATATACAATGTGCTCTAACAACAATCAATTCAAGTTAGTTTTATTTGCTTAGCACTTTTAATGATAGACATTGTCACAATGCAGCTTTACAGAAATCGTGATGTAGATTTAGATTCCTAATGAGCAACCCAGAGGCAACAGTCACAAGGAAAAACTCCCTGAAACATCATGAGGAAGAAACGTTGAGAGGAACCAGACTCGAAAGGGAACCATCCTCTTCTGTGTGACACCAGAAATCTCGAAATAATGAGAATGTGTACAGTATATGGTCATTTTGAAAAGTGAGAAAGTGACTTGTTTGTTTGGAAAGATGTGTATTAGGATAGGCTTCAGGTGCCAAATAGCAAGGTTACAATGTGAATAAAGCAATGAAACAAAAGAAAATAAATGAAAATAAGCATATCAAAACAATATGTAATATAATAATGTAAGAGCTTTTCAGAATGTAATATATGCTTGTAATGCATTTAAACAACCAACTTACTATTAGCAAGAAGTATTTCACACTGGCTTCTTCCAGTTTCCTGAAAGTGCGTTTCATAACTCTCTATCTGTGTCAGTGGGCCTGAGTGCATGAAGCCCCTTCCCCACTAACATTTTCTGTGTTAGGTGGCACACTGGACAATGGGTTGTAGCATTCATTCTGCCGGGTCTGTGTGCTTTTGTTCCTTTCAGGTCAAAGGGAGGTCATTTCTGTATAGCTTTTATAATGAAAAACATAACAAAAAAGACAGTTTTTTCTTCAACACTAGAGTTTGAGGTTGAAGAGCTCTGAGAAAAAAGATTGAATGCAGCAAAGACTGAAGCAGGACTGATGGTCACAGTGTATATATACACAGTTATAAAATGTTTACACCAGAATTCCACCATAATTGATTTAATTCCATACATTCTACATTGGTTTAATAATTCCCATCAAATCCCATCAGTGCGTATTTACATTTGTACTTTTTATGCTGGATATCAACTGAGAGTTTCCTCCGGAAAATCGATTTTCCTCCCAAATGGCTTTGGGATTTGTGAATTGGCAATGCTAAATTACCAATAGGTGTGAATGTGCGTTCATGGACAGGGTGTATTCCTGTCTCATGCCCAGTGTTCCTGGGATAAGCTCTGGATCCACTGAGATCCTGAATGCTCTGTCTGAACAGGACAGAATAAGAAAAGAATGCTATAATGAAACATAATCTGTATTGTTATAAAATCCATATTAATGATAACAAGGTCATACTGAAATGTATAAAGTACTATCTATTATTTCATTTATACACCACTTCTAAACAAGAATAACTATTTTTCTGGAAAGTGGAGAACATTTCTGCTCTCCATTTCTTCAAGCCATAATTGAATAGCTATCATCAGGAACAGTGCAAACTAATGAGATGATAATCGTGCAAGAAAAATATAATATGAAGATAACTGAGACCAGTTACATTCATACCACATATAGTTTGCAGCCTGTAAAACATGTTCAATGTTCCTAATTTATTAGCATCTTTAGATAACAGTTAACAGGTCAGCTCTTATGTCTGTACATCATTTATTTTCTTAATACTATTTATGATGGAGTTGATCTCTTTACCAAGTGTTTAATTGACTCCTCTGAAAATTAGTTGATAATTTTTGGTTACAAGTGCTGTATTACTTTTTATGTTTTGCAGTTCTGAAAGTGAGCCAAAGCTGGCTACACTGTCTCCAACTCTGACTACACAAAGTGGGAGGAAAGTGTCTGGAATGGCCTCCAGGCTGGCTCTGGAGGCTCAGGAGCTCATTCACACAGTTCAAGCCATCTTAGAGGTTGATTGTAAGTGATCTGATAATAATTAACTGTTCAAATGTTTTGTAATAAAGTATGGTATACTAAGGATGTCCTAATTATCTGATTATAGTGATGTATTCTGATGCTGACAGATCATTACGTTTGGCCACACTTGTGGCTCATCAAAAAGCCTAATTTCTAAGTCACATGACATGTCTCTTGAAATATTTTGCAATATTCAATTAAAATCCAATTTAAATTAACTTAAAAATTAAATTAAATAGATAGATAGATAGATAGATAGATAGACAGACAGACAGATAGATAGATAGATAGATAGATAGATAGAGAGTTAGACAGACAGATACACAGACAGACAGACAGACAGATAGATAGACAGACAGACAGACAGACAGACAGACAGATAGATAGATAGATAGAGATTTAAAGTATATATTGAAAATATATCAGGCAAAAATATGCCACTTTCATCTGGTCCATTCTTTTATTTTCACCCATAATCATATGATGTTGGGGAAACTGAATACGTTGGTCAAATTATCTTTTCACTGTACCACATTAAAGGAACATATTAGAGTATGGAATAAACTAATCAGGGAAAAATCTCATAATCTGGTTTTGGCATACAGTGTGAAAAGATTTAGGTCAATCCAATAAGGAAGCGCAATCTAAGGTGCATTTCCTGGTACAATATGCCCATCGGGTCTGATTTGCCACAGCGCTGCAGTCGTTGCCTGGATACAAATCTCTGAAAAGGCAATTGTCAGGTTCTTCAAAAGCACTAGATGTCACACAGCACTCTGCAGGGAGCAGGCGCCGTACAAAGACACAGACAACAGTGTCAAACTGAAACAGAAGGGGGCTTATTAAAGCAGAGCAGACCCATTTGGTGACAGAAAATTGTGTTTAGTTACAAATATCTTGAATCAGTCTGTAGATTGTTTTTCTAATCACTTTTGATTAAGTCTTCAATATGGATTTGGTGAGTTCCTTAATAAAGTACTGTATATGTTGCAGCATTGTTTAGGTTGGAAGAGAAGTGTTTATCTGTTGAAATTCTTTTACATTTTTGTTATCATGACCTAATTTTGGTGCATATGTAAACTCATTAAAGACGAGTTGCTGATGGCCTCCGCTGAGATTTAGAGCAGAATCATGAAAAATAAAGTAGCACAAAGTATCATAGAATCTCTATTAGTTTTTTTGTTGTTGTTGTTGCTCTTAAATTACATTTCCTTTCCATAGAGATCATTATATAGTGATTGAGATTAATTATATACTTAAAGTTAGTAGGCACTTTGACATGTAGTATGTTTATATATTTTTCAGTTGAAAGATTCTGCTTAAAATAGGACATTTCAATGAATAATGGTAATTTAATGTCTATGCAGATGTACTTGGCTGGTCTAGATCATGGCTGCCTAGCCCTGATCCAGAAGATCTACCACCTTTGATGTGTTTGGGTCCTGCTTAATCTAACACACCTGATACAGTTAATCACAGCCTTCAGGAGCATATAGAAATTATAGCCAGGTGTGTTGGCATGAAACTCTGCAGGGTGGATGATATCCAGGAATAGCGTTGGACGCGTCTAGATGTTGATGGATGAAACAGAAGAGCCAAACTCAAACATGTTTGCCCAAACAAAAGTTTCTCTCTTTTTTAAATGGCCGTAGACTGTTCTCACTCACTCGATTTCAGTAGCCGCTTTATTTTGGTCAGGGTTGTGGATTTGGAGCATATCAAAGGAACACTGGACTTGAGACGCTTATAGACAACTTAAATTCATGATAAGTTGAATGCATAAATGGCATTTATGACCTGATTATTTTGAAGAATCAAGAGATTTTTCTCTGTTCCCAAAATGTAAAGATACTAAGTCATAAATATACTGCAAATTTTGTATAAGTATATAAAATTCTAAAAATTAAAAGTGAAAATACTTATCTAAATGAAAACTCTGGTTCAATATAAAGTACAGGTTCTAATACTTTACTCAAGTTCAGAAGTAAAAAAACAACAACAACAAAAAAAACACTACTTTAAATATGAAAGTAAAAGGAGAGTCAAAAATGCAAATGGAGCCAGCACCTTACATGACACAGTGATGTTTGTTGAAATTAGTGATGAAATTAGTATACCTTTTACCACTGACCATAAACTATGGGCAAACCTTAGCTGAAAAAGACCTGATTTGACAGCATATGTCAAATCTCACAAAATTAGCATGATAATAACTCTCACTAGCTTGCTTGGTGGCAATACATATTCTATATGTAAACTACTTATTTGAGAGACATTCCTTTCACATCCAGTTTTTGTTCACTTGCACATACAGTATGTGTACAAACAAACAACTGAATGTAAATTGTTGAAATAAATACAACTGTTACGTAACAAGACTTGGACAGGAAATAAGCGCAGGAGTAAAGTCTTTATTATTCACTTAAGTCAAGGTACTATGAGGCAGGAACCAAGGTCTAAACATAAAACTAGAGCTGAATCAAGAAACATGAACTTAAACAGGGCGTGGAAACATTACCAAATTTAACTAACTTAAACATCTATCAGTTACCTAGAAATAAGGCAGGAAACACAAAATTTAGAACAAGACTATGACACAAAACTCTCGTTTAACTACGGCCTGAAACTATCATTTAACAATGACATGAAACTCGCGTTTAACTATGACATGAAACTCACGTTTAACTATGACATGAAAATCTCGTTTTACAATGACATGAAACTCATTTACCTATGGCATGAAACAAGGAACAAGAAACTAGACAAGACATGGAAATTTTACCACGTGGCACCATTTCAGTCTCTAATACCGCACGACGTGCACAGCAAAGCGAGGAGTTTAAATAACCAGTCACAATTACGTTAATTGCTGACAGCTGGTAACACTTGGAACCCTTTTTTTGGTAACCCTCACACCTCCGCCAATAACTGAACAGGGAGGGACAGGACAAAAACCAAAACAAGTGCACATGTCCATTGTAAACAAAGTCCTATTGTCCATGCGCACTTCAAGCACGTGCACGCGCTCTCCAGCTGACCGTGCATGTTGTTGCCGCAGCGCCATCTGCCGGCGAGATCGTGGCAACAACTGATACAACTGAAATAAATACAGTAAATACAACTGAAATAAATACAATGTAAATTATTGAAATAAATACAAAAATAGGAATTTTAATCAACTGCTTGAAGCAGTCTAATGCACAAAGTAAACTCATGACTTCCAAAAATACATACACTCACCATCCACTTTATTAGGAACACCTGTACAAAAGTGTGATATCTGTGACTTTAAACGTAGCATGGATGTTGGTACCAGAAGGGCTGGTTTGAGTATTTCAGAAACTGCTGATCTCCTATTATTTTTGCACAAAACAGTCTTTAGAGTTTACACAGAATGGTGCGAAAAACAAAAAAAACATTGAGTGAGCAACAATTCTGTGGGTGGAAATGCCTTGTTTATAAGAGAGGTCAGAGGAAAATGGCCAGATTGGTTTGAGTTGCCAGGCAGGATATAGTAACTCAAACAATCAGCATGCACAAAACATCAAACCTTGAAGACCACATCAGGTTCCACTCTTGTCAAGCAAAGAACAGAAAACTGAACCTATCGTGGGCACAGAATCATTGAAACAGGAGAGAAGATTAGGGGGAAAAAATCTCCTGGAAGTCCTTTCCAGTCTTCAACTGTCCCATCCACCCGTCCAACCCATCCACCTCAAGGTTTGAGATGCTTTTCTACTCACCACAGTTGTGGAAAAAGTGTTTATTTGAGTTAGACTTCCTGTCAGCTCAGACCAGTCTTGTCATTCTCCTTTGACCTCTCTCATCAACCAGGTATTTCAGCATGCAGGCCCTCTGCTCACGTGTTTTTGTGTTTTTTGCATCATTTTGTGTAAACTCTAGAGACTGTTGTGTGTGAAATACTCAAATCAGCCCATCTTGCACAAAGTGACAGAGATCACATTTTCCCCATTCTGATGATTGATGTGAACATTAACTGAAGCTCATGACCTGTATCTGCATGATTTTATGCATTGTGCTCCTGTCACATGATTGGCTGATTGGATAACTTCATAAATGAGCAGACGTGCAGGTGTTCCTATTAAAGTGGATGGCGAGTGTAGAATATACAGTAACCTGTTTTATAGTGAGAAAGTACAGTTTTGTTTTTTTTTAATGTGTAAAAACAGAGAAGTACACCTACAATAACAAAGTAAATGTACTTCATTACTCCCCACCTCTGGAATATAGTGTGAGTATAGTGTTGCATTTAATATTATTTCTCTGTTAATTTAATAACTTTGAGGGTCCTTGTTCACACAGTCTTTAGTTTTGAACTCATAATGAAGGAGGCAAATTCAATAAATTTAGCAAAAGGTACATTGATGAGAGAGGGTGATGAGGCAGTAGAAGTGTGTGAGGGGGAGGACAGATAATCAGCAAGGAGCTGAAGGATAAGGTGAAAAGAATGGCAGGGGAGGAAGAGAGGAAGAAAAAAAGGAAAGCTTGTCTGACACGCTTGGCTGCATGTGACCTCTTAGGGAGCTATGCTCACGTTTCAGCTGAGTGCTTTCCACTGGGAGGGCTGTTGCACATGGAGTGCCACTGTGTCCTCACCTGCTGAAACCAAAGAGGGTAACCTTAACTTTGAGAATGATGATGCATGTGTTTTTACACGTGACAGACTACAGAATACTTGCTGACGCAGTCAATACAGTGAAACAGAGTGTGATGTAGGCTCTGATTACTCTTGCAACTTAGTAAAACTGTGGCACACGTAAATGTGTTTCAGCTTTAAAACAAATGGAATCATAAGGACACCATTACATTATTTATCTCCTCCTAGGTTTACCCTATGGCTGGGATGAAGCATATACTGCAAATGGAGCCAAATACTACATCAAGTAAGTAGCTTACAAGATTATATATTTAACCTGCCTATCATTGCTAGTTGTTGTTCTCTCACTGGCAGCCTTTCTTTCCATCCATTTTCAGTATGTAATGGCTTTTTATGAGTGTAAATTTGATCAAGATTTTACTTTTTCTGACACATGAGTCTTGTTTTAAGCATAATTATAAAGAGAGTGTCTCAGAAGTATAAGTGACTTGCCAGTGTATATGTGACTTTGATATGTATTTTTGTTTCCATAGCCATGTGACTCAGACAACATCATGGACACACCCTGTGATGAACTCCTTGGGTCTGTCTGAACCAGAGGCAAACAAGCCAACACAGAACTCACCAGAGTCCAAAGGCTAGACCCAATCTCACAACAATGGACATTTTTCTGAAGATTATTTGTTTTACAAAACCAAAAAAGACTAAAGCTATTGCATTAAATACAACTTTACATGTAGGTTAAATCCAACTCCGATTAATTTTACCAGTATGAAATCCAAACACATTTTACAAGGGGGTCCATGATTTTCTGGGCCATATGAAAATGCAGACACTGATAATTTGTAGTACAGATCCAGTAACAAGCACTCCTACATCTGCTTCCACCAATGCCTTTTTATAGATTTTTAAAGAGTCAGACTTGTTTTCTATTTCAGTCTGGACGGGCATGATACTGGATATTGCCCAAAGTGTCCACATAATTAGCAAAGATGTAGATTAACATTATTAGCAACTCCTATTATGGTAAACAAACAAGACAAAGTCAGTGGTGTTGTCATTTCATGACTGTCTCTGATTTTTTTTTTTTTGGAAGACACATTGGTGGAGGTGCATAGTGATACAATTTACATTTAGAACATTTGGCAGCAACAATTTCATATGTGCTGTCTTTCTGTAGCAGAGTTATACTGAAGCTCAGAAGTGATGCCAGATTGTTAGCAAGTTCCAGATCTCAGCAGTGTGGCTGTTCACAGTATCTGTTCTAACACTATCTACAATGTCCTACAGGTTGCAGTTATTCCTAATTGGAGCTTTAACATTACGATTTGTGAAATAAATCTATATATACTTAATGCCAGTCCCCTGGAGAAGACTGGGGAACTGACATTAAGTCCCCCATTGTTTAAATCACAAAACAGACACACACATTCTACTTTCAGGTGTTCCTCCTTTTCTTCAATTTCAAGAACTTCCTTTGTTATTCCACTCTGGGCTTTGCTGTTTTCCAATTTTCTTCACCAAGTCTCTGACCTAGCCCATTTACGATTTTCATTCTTCAGAAAATTCAAATCTTTGAAGTCAAAATATGTATCATCCTGTCTTGTACCCAGACAGGTCTGTAAGAAAGTAAAGTGAGCTTTGCCAAGTCCTGATCTTTAAACCTAGTTTAAATGCATTATCTCTGACTGATATAAATGTAGTATACAGTTAGTTTAGTAATAATCTGTCTATAACATCTTCAATGAACAGTGTTTATTATTATTCGACTCTTCTACTGTAGTGGCTCTCGAAATCTGCTCCAGAGGAATGGGACACTGTCCACAATTCACAATGGCATGTTAGTTACTTTTATATTTCATTCTTGTGCAGTCTGATATTCTCAACACAGCAAAGCAATACTCGTCTGTTGTTATCCTATGTGGCGTTTATAACTGTTAAGAGGCATAGCACACATGTGAGCATGTGTGGATGTACCCTTAGCCTTATGTTGATATTTACTGAAAAGTATGTCTTGAAGGTTTGCTTTGCTAAGTGCTGATTTAATTTTATTATTTAAAATATGCCTAATAACAGATTTAGAGTAGAAATATATATTTAGACAGATATGATACATATGATGATTAGATATGTTCCCTGTTTTATTTGGGAATATATTCTGATTTTGTTGTGATGGAAATAAAGTACTCCGGACAAGAGAATATGATCATTTCCAGTTTACTTTTTGTGCCGAGTGTTACGGGTCTAGCTATTTCTGAGTTGGAGTGTACAGCACAACTCAATACACCAAATGCTCAGGGCCATGTGTATTGATTTTTTCCCTCTCATTCTCCATGTTGTTAAATATATCTGCTTCCAGGAATTTAAAATCACAAGAGATCACATATACTCTACCATCCCTCTCACCCAAATTAAAGAAGGTCCACCAACATAATAGACAAATTATTAAAATTAAGCACTGAAAACAGCCAGGGTTTGTGCTATATATTTGTTTTTCCAGGTTTTCCTTTGAGCTATGAAATAAAATCATATGTGACTTTTAAAATATGTACCTAAAGGTTACAATCTAAATACCCTTTAGATTAAATGTGCTAGAAACCCCTAAGATTATAAACTAAAAACATGTTACAGAAATTAGAAAGGAAGGCAGCCATTTTGCAGTTTTATGGATGACATTTTTTTAATTAATTAAAATGCTTTCTACTTCCTGATGCCACTGTATAATAAGTATTTCTCTAAAATTGTGTCTTGGGTTAAGCATTTCTCCACAACTCAGCTCCATCCCATCTATTTATTCTTACCCTCAGTTAAGGTTAGCACTACTTCTCACCTAACCAGTTGCATACTCAAGTAAAGCAAACAGCACAACCTGTTGAGCTAGTGATGAACACAGCTTTCAGTCTGCACGTGTTGCACCATGTGGCTGGTCGTGTTTCAAACAAACAGACTGGTCTGTCATCACGACCTACTTTCACGTTCACTGCTTTAGCAACCAGTTGACAAGGAAACTTCTGAAGAAGAAAATACGTTACAAGATTCATATATTCCCTTATAAAAGTCTGCCCCTAACACAGTTTGCAACGAAACAAAGAGGAAAAATCTCTGTTATTGTTTCTTGTTTGTGACTTGGGCAGCAAAGCCTCCAGTGAGACTGATTTAAAGCGACACTTCTCTTCAGCAGCGCGTGAGTTTCAACGTGACTAGTGAGGGGCAGTCGCACAGGAGCGCGCGCTCTAATTGGACAAAAGTAGGTCAAGCCGCTCAGATCACGTGACCTGCCGCTCCCAGCACGCGCCCGGTGCGTGCCAGTGTATGAGCGACGGGTGTGTGTTGTTGTCCTAAACGTGCATGAAAACGATGAAAGCCTGCCTAACTTCCCTTACTCCAGTTCATGCACTGTGCAAGTCTGCAAAACCTGATTAGTGGAAAAGTGGTTGCGAGCTCGACGCGCTCCCTTTAACTCAACTCTTGAGATGAGTTTCAGTTTTCTCCTCTACTATAAACGCTGGTTCATTGCTCCGTAGCTATATGCATGTGCCGTGATAAATATAATTTAATTCAAACGCAAGTAAACTACAGCTCGAGTCACCTGCCATATCTGTTACTGATGTGTGTGTGTGTGTGTAGTTTCCATGCAGCTGGAAAGTCGGTCCAGCCTCTCGTGCTTTGACGTCACGCGCCTCAGTGTTCACACATGGAAGTGATCATACACTCCACTCAACAGTTTAAGGTCGCAGAGCCTGGAGCTCACAGAGCAGCAGGCTATCTCTCTATCTATTTAATCAGTCGTGTTTATCCTCTTAACTCACCCGACTCGTGCTTTTTTGCATAGAGGCTCGTGCACTATTCTTCGGCTTGTCTCTGGTATTTTTTTTTTTTTTTTGCCTGCACGGAATACGACTGACATGTCCAGACCTCTGACCATGAACCCAACTTTTCTACCTCCTCCAACTTACGGAGTGCTCAAATCTCTCCTCGAATATCCAATGAAGCTACCACTGCACCACGAAGAAGGTAAAAATTTGGTCACTTTTGTCATAAATGTCATAACCAATACTTTACTACATGTCTGTAGTCGATATATGAAACTGTCAAGGCGAGATGATTTGACGTGCATTCTAAAAAGGCATATCTTTCTATAGCGCAATGCAAGTTTTCTAGTTGATTTTTGCTGCACACTAATTAACTCGTGCCAAAACCAAGGCAAAGTGCACTTTGTGTTTACAGTCAGGCTAGGAATATGATTAGCAGCCTGTTAACCTCATGATTAGACCGCAAATAAAATACTGCACTCAGAGCAATAAGAGATATAAAACCCAAGCAACGGATATACACATAAAAAACACATAACACATCCAACCAATTAGTGCTACATGAAAATACAGGTAAAGCAGTCAACCTCCTTTATGAACTTTATTAATTTCCATTGCAGTTTATGATAAGGAGAAGAAGTTGGAGGAAGAGAGGAATGTGCCGCACTCTGCCTTCCTGGGCCCAGTACTTTGGGATAAGACCTTGCCTTACGATGGCGACAATTTTCAGTTGGAGTACATGGACCTTGAAGAGTTTCTGTCTGAAAATGGTATTCCATCCAGTCCACCACAGCATGAGCAAAGCCAGTGTCCTCAGCAGCAACAGCAGCAGCAGCAGACCCCTGTCACCGTTATGGACCTCAGCAACAGAGTCAGCACCTCCATCCACACAAGCATGGTCTCTCAACCCTGCCTCCAGAGTCCCACACGAACAGGTACAAGCATTGTTATGCTAGAACAGAAGCAACATTCCTGCAGCAAATGCAAGCAATTGCTATACACCATGTCAGAATGAACCTAATTAATGAGTATAATATAATAGGTGACCTATAATGAATCCACATGGCCTTAGGATTTGCATAAAGCTACCTTGCATTGGCCACGTTTCTGAATAGAAAATGGCTGGCAGCAACATAACTAACATGCATGTTTTCCTCATATCATTTATAACCAAACAATCCACTAGTGTAATCCTGATCCACAGTCACAAATTCAACAACAAAAATGATACAGGCTTTCTCTATAGTGTAACATGAAACAAGGATCAGGAGAAAGATGATCTGATTAGAGATCAGTTTTTAGATTCTAAACAAAGCCATAGAAAGTGTGAAAAGTAGTTAAGTTTATAACACCTGCTATAGTACAGCATTCTTCAGAGTAGTTGTATTTCTTACAAAGTGCTGTACATTACTTTTATTCCCTTTTACGAATTATCCATTGTTTGAGGGTAAAGCATGAGTCTGCGCTGAAAGTTAAAATTACCAGGGGTAAGATTGGGGTATAAGAACAGAAGCCAGAGTCTAATACTGACTGTATCTAACCGAAGGTTAAAACTGTAATGAGCCAGTGTCATTTGTTGTATCCACACTAGACACAGGCAGTTACAGTGAGCACCTGGAGTGCACGCTGATGTTTCTGTCAGTCAGCGTGTGTGAAAACGTGCCGGGCCAATTGCCTCAACATGTGACAGCTGCAAGGGGATTGTGTGTTCTTTGATTCAAGCACTTAATTCACTTACATTCATTTTACCAGCCAGACCATTAATTTAAACTCATTTAAAATATGATCCATGCGACTCCAAATAGCCAGCACTGAGCTTAAGATAAGATAAAATTTTATTGATCCTACACTGGGGAAATTCCCTAGTTTGTGATCAGGTTGATGCTAGCTCAATGACACACTCCTGTTTAACAAATGAGAGCTCAAACCCAAATGACTCTCTACTCCCATAAGAGCTTTATATTGGGTATGAAACGGTGGTTCTTGCGTTCTAGGCGACACACCATATGCTCAAAATGGAGTCATTTGGCGTTTATATGAAGGCCTAACCGAATACGTGATTAACTTTTGAGCTCTGCAACAACGTTACAATCTTCCTTTAGTCTTGTTTAGTCTCCTGCCACATTTTTTTTAACTAACAGCAAAGCATTTTACCATTTACTATAATCCAATAATATCAAATTAGACTTTATTATTTGAAGATGACTGACTTTTTCTTCTGACCTGTTTTATTTTTATTTTTTTTCTACCACCTATACAGAGACATGTTTGGTTTTGTTAACGTTTCAAAACTGTACCTTGTTTTGCAGCATGTTTTTTTTTTTTTGGTGCTTCCTAGCATTCATCTAGATAACATTACTAGCAAACTAGCTTGTTAATCAGCTACAAACATAAAATCTACATAGTACAGGTTGTGTTATGCCTCACAATCCACCGTATTCATTAATGCATCTTTCTTATGGCATGCCCGTCCTATACACCGTCAAAACACGGTCATAATGTAGTGCTTTACGGTGTTCAGTTAGAGGTGCGTGCATGACTTGACTTACACCAGTCAACTTTGAATTGTTTGCTTAAAGAAATTACATGTCTTTTACGACTATAAATGATATCTACTGTATGTATATTTGGTCAGATTGGATCTTTCTGCATTGAAGGTTGTTTTGTGTTTGTAAGTGACCCATATATGTCAGTAGCGTAACCAGGCCTGAAAAGACCTGCATATAAACAGTTTTTACGTCAATACTGTAATAACTAAAAACACCACAAAATAAACTAGAAATTTCTTGGTTGGTGAATAGGCTCTGCAATTGACATGCAGCTATTGCTTAGGCTGATACTGCTTCTGCTTTTATTCTGAATACTTGCTCAATGTGTGTGCTGTGTTGCCACTTAGTGGATTAGTGCTGACACTACAAGCTTATCCCGATATATGTGTAGTGTCATTTGAAGTCATTTTAGGTACTATCTATAGATCTATAATTATTTTAGATGCATGTTGTTTAGACATAAACGTCCTCTAATTTTTTATCAAATATATTAATTTTATGTGCAGTGTTGCCTTCATCACGCAATACTCCTAGCCCAGTTGACCCAGACTCCATCCAAGTTCTGATGAACTATGAGCCCGACCCAACAGACCTGGCTCTGTCCAGTGTGCCAGGCCAGGAAGCATTCAACCCTCGCAAGTGCAGGTTTTCTGAGGAAGAGCTTAAACCTAAGCCAATCATCAAAAAGGCACGCAAAGTCTTCATTCCTGATGACATTAAGGTAACAGTGCAGCTTTAGTGCTTATTCATTGGTGTGTGTGTGTTTGTGTGAGGCACAGAGTGTGTGCTCTTACCCCTGTTCTCACTGACACTTCCCTTGTTACTTGCATCTTTTTCTAAGAGGCTTATGCCCAGTAGTTCATTCATTCATCCTTGGGTGGACGAACCCATGTGATCCTACTTTTCACGGAGCACACTAGTTCTTCTGGTGTTCGGATTAAAGGATTTGCCATTTTAATTTGTCCAAATAAAAGTGGATCCATGCAAGGATTTGCAGAGTAATAAATTGCTCCAAGCTGATTTCACAGGCATGACTTCACAAAAAAAAAAACAATTTCAGCACACAGATGGATAATTCTTTAATACCCACTGTCCCATTAAAACCTGAACCTAAAAGTGGTATTGGATTATGCTTGAACACTGTGTGCTTTGGAGACAACCAATTTAGCATTCCCTTTATTTTGCTTACAACTGCTTGCAGATTGTGTGAACAAGAATAACAAAACATGCATATGAGACTTCAATGATACAAAGTTTAGAGATCCTTGATCTAGAAGAAGTGTAATATAAAATTAACAAGCACAATAACAGTAAGACCAGTGACGGCTTCAAACCCCTGTGACTTAAAACAATAATTAATCTGCAACAGCAAAATCTTTTAAGTTTTCTCATTAAATTGGCATAGTGCATGCAGCATAAAAATGTGTGTTCATTTGTCACGCTGAAATTACTTTAGTGTTTGTGTTTATTATACATTTGCTTGTGTAATGATCAAACATAAATGATTTAGAATAGTTCTGGTCATATTCCTTTCAAAATGTCCTAGTGTAAACAAAGCAAATGGCCATTGAGACATTTCCATAAGTTAGTCATATTTAATTAGAAGGTCCGGATCTCATTTATTTCACTTTAATTTGTGCAGGATGAAAAATACTGGGCACGGCGCAAAAAAAACAACATGGCTGCCAAGAGGTCACGGGATGCTCGGCGCCTGAAGGAGAACCAGATTGCCATCCGCGCGGGTTTCCTGGAGAAGGAGAACTCCGCTCTTCGACAGGAAGTGGCTGATCTGCGGAAAGAGCTTGGACGCTGTAAGAATATTCTAGCAAAGTATGAGGCTCATCATGGCCCTCTCTGAGGCCTACAGGCTCGTGTAATAGGAAGGACGATGTAACGTTGTAAAGCCCTTTCAACATTTAAACCTGTCGACTATCACCTCTCTCTGTTCTTGGCACTTTAGAATTCTGTGTTAGTGTGAGGTCATGTTTGAGTTACGTTTTATTAGACAGCCAGTTTTTTTTTTTTTTTGGTTTTGTTTTTTTTTTTAAACAGAGATTTTTTTGGTACTAGGAATGTTTCTTTCTTATTCATGTATTCTGCATATGTTTTAGAAGTGTTGTAGCATTTAATTGTACAAAAAATCTATTATTTTTTTTGTTCGTCATAGTAGTTACATTGTTAAAGTTTTTATTAATAAAGTAAAGTACAATTTGCAGGCTTTATATGTTTAGTGAGTCAGCACTCCAGTGTTCAGTCTGGTGAGCAAAATTTACATTTAGGCCTCACACTAGTTTTCTCTACAATGGCCTGCTGTTTTCACAGAGAGAGTAAATTATAGAAAAATATATATAAAAAGGAATATTTATGGGTACGCTTTTTTAACATGACAATTTTTTATTCAACTATTTGACTCTGTAAGTTGTTACATGATTGTTACATGCCATTTCCTATATCCCGGTTTATATCAGATTGGGGTTTGTGTTTATATATAGCCATCATACCTCTCACATCAGCATGTTTTTTTTTAATGCTTAGACCATATTTTGATCTTTAATATTAAATATTTCATTTTCTGGCTACATTTAACATTATGTCTTTGATACCCATGTTCACTTTTACTCTCATTGTAGGAATTATGATGAGATAAATTATAACACTATACCTGTGGCAATAACTTTATTGGCTTCTATACTGAACATGAATGGAGTTAGCATTTGGAACATTTTGTTTATTGAAATAAAGGTAAATGATACTGCCAAGTTTTATCATCACTGGTCATTTCACAGAGAATGGCAATGTGTTTGAAACTTGATTAATTTATATATATAAAAAAAAACAAACAAACAAAAAACAGACTCTGCTTGCCTTTTGGAGCTAGTGTGGTCAGAATGTACATGAGAGGTGATTTTCTGTCTCTGAGTAAACTATCAGTGTCTATTCCAGACCAAAAAAAAGAAGAAGAAAATATCTATGTAATGTTATATTACAGTGAAATGTTTTAAATGTTTCTCAAATCTTGTTTTTGTACAGTATTTTCCTATGAATCTAAAGATGTGTTTTAAAGGTATTTGAGTACATGGAAAAAAGGAGCTTTTAAAAAGTTCAAGTGCGAGCTTGCTGGAATTCTGCATGGGCATTAGTGAAGTATAATCCAATCCATTTATCTAATGCGTTAAAGTGATTTCTGCATTTAACATCCATCTGTTATCTCCTAGTCATACTGAATCTATTTTTATGCATCACTGAAAGGTGAAGAGGTCTCTTTCCCCTCTTTTCTGCTGTCTGTACTATTGTTAGGATCAACACAGTCTGCAGCGTTTCTTGCTGGTAAAATGATTTGTTTTGAATGATGGTATTGTGTTTATTCTATTGGTGAAAGCAGTGAATGTTGACTGTGAAAAGATCTTATAACATATAAAACTTAATTATAGCATGGTTATTTTCGCTAGAGTATTTATTGGCTTAAAGAAATATTTTATTGTCTTTATTGTCCGACTTTTTTTCTTTTTTCGTGTTTTCTTGCCCACAATCACGATCAAAATAAATTCTTAAAGCGATTTGTGGTCTTATTTTTATTTTTAACTAGAGCGTAAATATCAGTCATTGAACTAAGGTTATTTTTTCCTTTTCATCAGTAAAATATGCATAAAAAAACCCGAGCTGCTTTTACCTTACGTTCTGTCATTCTCTAATTAAAGGAATATTTCAAACATTTGATTTATTTCAGCCTTATTTCTAATAAATATTATAATTATGATAATAATAATAATAAATTTCTTAACAGAATTAACATTTCTTAGCTCCCATGACTATTATTACAAGTTGTGTTGTACATTATAAGATATATTTGATATTATTAATTTATGTTATTAAAATATTATAAAAGAAACAATACAAAAATGCATATTTATTTATTTTAAATATATGGTTAAAGATGAAGTAAAGTGTTTGAGAGATGAAAAAAAAGTTTTCATAAAGGATTTTCAAAATGCACATTTTTCACACTGCATCTGTGCAACTGTTCTTTTTGACGTTTCTGCATTTGGGGTCTTCCTGTAACAAACCACTAGAGAGCATCCTTTCATCAAAAATGAACTTTTTAAACCCCCAACTGCCACCTCTTCATCATCATGTTCATCATGATGTTCATCATGTCAGGAGGATAAAAAGTATCATTAATGTCCTTGATCAAGCAGTTCTGTCCCGAACTGAAGTAGGTACAACACTTCTACAGACCAAACCACTTATCTGATTGATAGATAGATAGATAAATAAATAACTTGGGAATTTTGTGATACATACAGAGAATTAAGCAGTTTAGGCAGGATAATTTGTACTGGTTATTGTGACTGTATTTGAAATTCATTTACACAGTCAGACTGAATGAGTCTTTCAAAGGTCAAAGGTTCTAGCTTTCCAAATTGGGAACCTTTTCTGTCAAGAAGAAACTTGGATGTGGAATTGGACTCCCCTAAAGCAGCTGCCTCTGGAAAGTTTTAGGTCACTATGTGGAACCATATATTTATTAATATACTGTATTTTCTCTCGCCTGCAACATGTCTTCACCTACATACTGATATGGATGGAGTGGAGGATTTCTCTGCTTCGCTTTTCACATGTAAATTTGTTTTTCAGCATGGCTGCTGTATCGCCCACTACCTATCTACACACACACACACACACACACACACACACACGAATATATATTCATTTAAATCTGTAATATCTTCTCTTAAATTTTATCTTCCTCCCACTGTCCTTTCTCTCATTTTGTCCAGGTTAATGGTCCGGGTCCACTGTTATGTTTGTGCTATAATGACATGTGATCAGAGCAGCTGTCATGTATGTTTATTTGTGTAGCCATCCTCTGGGTATGGCCTTGATGACCATTTACCCCACACTAACACAAATGACATGCTGTAGGGATTTCTGTGGCATTTATCAAATAGACACACGGTTATATAAAGCCATTTGCAAATGCAGAGGGAGCAGATGGGATCTGCTGTTAATCCCATGCTGGTCTGATCCTGTGGATCTGCTTGGAAAAAGCAGCATCAGAAACCACCAGCTGGCTCACACTCACTCACACTGTCCTTCCACCATTATCTCCTTCATCTGTGAACCTCATTCTTAAAAATGCTACATACTGCCAGTCACTAGTAGACTCACTTTCCTGCAGGATATTAGATAATGGTTTTATTAACATGTTTTTACTGTAGCTATGAAATATATCATGCCTGTTAACTGAATAAATGGGGGCTGTAAACAATTTCTATTTGTTCACTGGACATTGACTGTGAACCCAAAAATTGCCAAAGAAGGGAATTATAAAGTCATTCACTTCTGTTTTTCCCATTTCCTGGCTTCTGGCCAAAATATTTTGTGTCATTGCTTATGTTTCGGAGCTTATTTAATAGAAAGTGAATTCAATCTAAATTGTGTATGTGAAACATTGTTTGACAGCGTTATAACAGCGCTTCTAATTTTATTATTGTACAGATGTACATGAATATTGTCTGTTAGCTGAGTAATTCAAAACCAGTACTGAGTAATTGAGTGTCTCTTTTATAACTTCAACAACGTTTATTCATCTGTTTATCTTTTTAATTTATTGTACATATTTATTTTTTTGTGTATTTATATTAGTATATTGTGTATTTATATAATAATTATATTATTTATATTAGGCTCTCTCTACATATTTTTGTATAGTCATGAACTCTAATTTTTTGCATACCGTATAGACTTTCATATAATTTATATACAATTCAGTTTTATTAATCTTGTGTCTGAGTGTGTGGAGTGTATTAATCTAGTTTGGGGCGGCTGTGGCTCAGTGTGGTAGAGTGGGTTGTCCACTAATCGTAGGGTTGGTGGTTCAATTCCCGGCCCACATGACTCGACATGCCGAAGTGTCCCTGAGCAAGACACTGAACCCCAAGTTGCTCTCGATGGCAAGTTAGCACCTTGCATGGCAGCTCTGCTACCATTGGTGTGTGAGTGTGTGTGTGTGAATAGGTGAATGAGACACAGTGTAAAGCGCTTTGGATAAAAGCACTATATAAGTGCACCATTTACCATGAGCAATTGGCGATCATAGTAACCTCAACGGTTGTAATATGCAAAGCGAGTTCGAGGCATCAAGAAGTGCTCAAATTGGTGTTCCAATATCACTGCACATCAGATATTCAAAATCTCTAACCTAGGTATTTTTTACGACACTACACACCTGTCATTAGGACACTTAGACATCTCACATATGTGACATCATTAACCTGATATGGATCAAAAGATTTATTGGCAAACATAGATGGCGGCATTGTGCATGTCCTCAGTCATGTCTTCTCTTTAGGATTTTCCAGGTCCAGCCAGGGTTCTCAGATGATCTCAGTCTCTAGGCCCAGAAGCTATGCTGACACCGTTTAGAATCTGTAAGCATTCTTATTGTGTGACCTGGATTATAGATGGTCCTAGAAAAGAGAAAAGATGACCATTTGACATTGTGGTTTGTTATTGAAGATTTGAATGGCAATGCTGTGTAACTGGAGTGTTTCCATAAAAAAGTTTGGAGTGCCAAATATCTAAGTATAGTTTGCTCTAATATCCAACTCTGGTTCATGTGAATGATTCTGTTTATTGATTAATCCGAAGACTAATAGTGAAAATGGATTAATAGAATAAAAAACTCAGAGAAAAGTGGAAAAGTTAGCAACAAGACATTTGTGTGTAAAAAAAGCAGTATATGTGTGGGTAGGTGGGTGGCTGAGAAGAAGGCCATTAACTATAATGGTCATTTATTCATTCATGTTCAGTATCCCCCATTATCCTGGTCAATGATTTGGTGGATCAGGAGTTTATCCTGGAAATATGGGTGTAAGACAGGACCATGCCCTGGGTGTCATTCACATCTTGGGGCAATTTTGAGTCAACAGTGCAGTTATAATCAAGTTTTTAGGAGGTGGCAGAAAACTGATGCTGACACCGGGAGAACATGCAAAATAGACAGTAAACCGAGTCCAGGATTAAACTCTGGATCTTGGATGTGTGAGTTTCCAAACTAATAGCTGTGTCCTAACAAGCTCCTATCATAAATCCTTGAATACTTCAACCTTCCCATGTGTTCCTTTCATTCTACATGATCATTCCAATGTATGACCACAAGTCTGACCTTTCCCCCCCTTCTTTATGCTCTAAACACTAACTCTCATCTCTCTGCTAATCTATATGGCCATAAAGGAATTGAGATAGTGTAGAAACACTGTAACCCCCAACACTGCCCCTCCCCCCATGCATTAGTTTATGATATGAAATGCAATTTGAGTGATTATCCAAAATTTATTACGTATTTGCTTTCATAAACTACAGGTTTTTTTCTTTGTATATACTCCCAGACCTCTCAGTATATCAGAGGTCCAGATGTGTGTAAGGAAAACATTTCCAACATCATCAACATGCAATGTTGATCCAAACAGGAAGGGTCCATGGACTCTTGTTGCTTGTGCCAAATTCTGTTCCTCCATCAGCATGATGCAAAATGAATATTTTTTCTATTGCTTTCGATGTCTACTGACAATGTTGTTTATCTGTTGCTGCCCTTTTGAGAGTCCAATAAATGGCACATTCTAAGATGCGATGTTGGATTCCAATGTGATTTGTCTGTTTGTGACCCACTTGTTTGCTCACCATTCCCCTTTGACCCCACTGACATACAAGTTTTTTTTTGGCTGGACACTGGGAGTCCACCCTTGACCCTGAAAAGGATTAAGCGGTATAGAAGATGGATGGATAGATGGACTGGGAGTCCATAAAGTTACAAATGGTGATTAAAATATTAGATAGAAAATTGAAGATCCATCTATTTTTTTTTTCATCTAACATGTTTTAAAACAATGAGAAATTATTCAAATAATAGGAAATCTAAAATTTCCAATACAACTATATTGATTATACATGTACTGGTGTGAAACAGCAAATTAATGAAATGTTGATTACATTTACATAAGTGGCAGTTAGACATGAGAGCTACAGAAATATGCTAGGAAGTCATCATTCATAGCTAAATAACATGGATAAAGTTGAATTAATTCACTATATGGCCAAAGGTTTGTGGACACCTGACCATCCCACCCATACTAAGGGGAGCTAAGGGAGCCAAATATGTACCAGCATGGTAATGTCCCTGCACACAAAGCAAGTTCCATAAAGACAAGGTTGGTGTAGATGAAATCAGTTTATATGCACACAGTGCTGACTTCAATCTCAATGAACACTGGTTGCATGCTAAGCCTTCTCACCTGACATCCGTACCTTACATCAGTTAAGTTCTTGTGGCTGAATGGGCACAAATCCCTACAGTCACTTTCCAAAATCTAGTGGAAGCTGTTAGCCTCCATATTAGTTCCCATGATTTTGGAATAGGATATGTAAGAAGCACATAGGGGTGTGATAGTCAGGTGGCCACATACTTTTAGCTACATAGTGTATGTTTTCCTTTGACAACTAAAAATGTGTGTGTGTGTGTGTGTGTGTGTATATATATATATATATATATATATATATATATATATATATATATATATATATATATATATATAGAATAATATGGCAGAAATGTACCCATGAGGGATATTGCCCCACTTATTAAAACAGGCATCATATTTAGGCCATATGAATGCATTTATGAACCAAACCTTTATGACTGCAACTAGCTTAGGCTATGTAGTGTCATGTCATTATCCAAATCTGATCAAACAGTGGGAAACAAGACAACAAAATGGAGCAAAAAAGTGGACATTAGTCTTAGCAGAGAATATCTAATCAGATTTGTGTAAATATTTTCATGTTACCAGCTTTGTTGTGTAATAAAACCATAGATCGAAGCATATAATTAGTCCTAGATGTCAGATCAAAATAATGATTGTGATTAATGCTCATTCATTCATTAATTTATTCATTCACTCTGTGTGAGACAGCAGAAAGGGATGAGAGACTAGAGAGTGGTTTTCTTGGAAATTGCACTAGACCATCAATTAAAAAAAATAAATACAAATATTGTGAGAGAACTGCATCATTAACAGTATGAAGATTTTAAAGGTGCATATGAGAATAAGTACATTAGGATTTAGAGACAATGCTAGCATTTATAACCAAAACTTTATGAACCCTTATGAATCACACAAAGCCCTACAATATTTGAAGCGTAGTATTCATAAATTGCTTGCAAATAAAAAAAAGTTATGAAAAAGAAATTGGATCATGAGTGGGAAATATTTTAGTTACATAGAAATTGTGAAAGCATAAAGAGGATATGTGTGTGTGTGTGTGTGTGTGTGTGTGTAATGAGAACAGTACTGGTAGCTGATGCAATAGTGATGTGATGCAGCTAGAGATTATCTGTCTGCTTCTAATGGCTCTTCCAGCATAATGGCAAGCAAATGCTGTCAAATCGCAAATCATCATCTGATCGTCATTTTATAAAGTATGCATCTAATGTGTTCTCTAAAAACAGTCTTGGTAACAAGAATCAGAGGTGTGCAAATGGATTTTCATGGTAGATTGTAGGTACCAGAAAATAACCAAAATGATATACACCGCTATAAAGCTTTATATGTTCTGGATTCCATACTCATTTTTATTGCAGAATGAATGTGTAATTTTTTTTTTTTGCAATTTAAGGACTTATATTAAACTGACCATGTCTTACCTTTCTCAGTTTGTTTGTAGAAGAGTTATTGCCCAGTTTGGAAAGTAAAAAAAAAATAAATAAAACTCGGTATTTTCTCCTATCCGAGGAATGACCTGCTGGCCATTTATACCAGTGTGCTCCTCTTCTCACGTGTATCAGGGGTGGGTGGCACATAGCTGTTTCCTACGATGTTGTTTTGCTTGTTATACTGGGTAGATGGTGGAGAGTTCGCCACAAGCTGAACGGGAGGCTGCTGTTGTGGGGCCGGAGGCTCCGGATCATACTCCTTAGTGGGGTCTTTGCCTCTGCAGTCATAGAGGACACAGGAGATGAGGAAGACCAGGAGCAGGATCACATAGCTTGCAATGAGAATAATGAGGTTTAAAGTGACTGGGTCAATCTCCAGGTATAACTCCATGAAACCCATGGCAATGCTTCATTCCTCATGCCGTGCTCGGAGAGAAATGTAGGCACCATGGACCATCGTCTTGCTTCTCTGCTGAAAGATCCCAGAGAGCAACAGCAGGGCCACCCGCGCAAGGCAGAGTGTATATGGAGCTTTGCAGTGGAAAGATTTTAATCCTCTGTGCTACTCCTCCATCCTACAACATTGAATTCCTGCAAAGAGTGATTAAATCCTGATCCTTTTAGTGACTTTTAGCTACCATTTTAATTTGATCAACTTAATGCTGCAGGATGAATTTTATCGTGTGCAGATGTAGAGATATAACACCTTTATAGCACCATTTTCAGTTTAATCAGTTGAAATTTTCAGTGCATGTGCAGTAAGTATATATATATATATATATATATATATATATATATATATATATATATATATATATATATATATATATTAGAGTATGAACATGCCTTCTTTGCAAAAACATAATTTAGTAGTTTGCTATAACAATACTATTATTCACTTTTTGTCTGAGTGTGGATTTTATATTTCAGAAAATATTTTTATGAAAGCTGTACAGTAAATATGACTGATATATACAATATATTTAATGAACATGAGAAACTATGAGGAAGCAAAATGATTTGTGGCATTTGTTGGACAGTGTTGTTTTTTTTGACTATACATCGACACATGGGTGCATAGTGTTGTGGCACATATGCCATAGCATATCTACTATAATTGCAAAGTGATAGGTTAAAGGTTTTATTACAGTGTTCTACCTTGCTATAGAGTATTAATGCGCAATCCACCTACTCCACTTGATTAGCTACATCAGCTATACTGGATTAGAACTGGGACAGAATTATGTATGAAGATAAGAACTGGGTTGATAACCACTGGTCTAAACTATAATTGTCTTTTTTTTTTTTTTTAGAAAGTGAGTCATGATGTCATATGTGAAAAGTAAGAAATAGTTAAAAAAATATATATTTAAAACTATGGAAGCACGGTGGCTTAGTGGTTAGTCTTACACCTCCAGAGTTGGGGGTTCGAATCCCACTGCCGCCCTGTGTGTGCAGTGTTTGCATGTTCTCCTTGTGCTGTGGGGGTTTCCTCCCCCAGTCCAAAGACATGCATGGTAGGCTGATTGGCATGTCCAAAGTGTTAGTAGTATGTGAATGAGTGTGTGAATGTGTATGTGAGTGTGCCCTGCGATGGATTGGCACCCCGTCCAGGGTGTACTCCACCTTGTGAACCATGCTCCTTGGGATAGGCTCCAGGTTCCCTCCGGCGCTGTAGGATAAGTGGTATAGAAAATGGATGTATGGATATATAAAACTGTTATAAATACATATTAGACATGATTATTCATTCTACTAAAATATTACTGCAGTGGTTTTCACCTCGCCAATCTTCCATGGATGCCATTTCTGCCCTGTGTCTTTCCGATAGTGGAGTCATGAACGGTAAACTTTATCCAAGAGAGGCCTGTAGGTACTTTGATTTTGTACTTGGCTCTTCTGTGACTTGCTGGATGAGTAGTTGCTGTGCTCTTGGAGGAATTTGAAAGGTCGGCCACTTCTGGGAAGGTTCACTACCATGCCGAGTTTTTCCATTTGGAGATAATGACTCTCACTGTAGTTCTTTGGAGTCCCAGAGCCTTTGAAATAGCTTTGTAACCCTTTCCAGATTGATGTATTTCAATCACCTTCTTCCTCATCATTTCTGGATTTTTATTTTTATTTTTCAATTTTGGCATAGTGTGTTACTGGTAAGACCTTTTAACCAACTTCATGCTGTTGAAAATGTTCTATTTAAGTGTTGATTTGATTGGCCTGGTTGTGTCTAGGCCAGCTGAAACCTATTATGAATGCAGTTTCATAGATTTGGGGAATTAGTAACTACGGGGGCAAATACATTTTCACACAGGCCCAGTTGGTATTGGATAACTTTTTTGCTTCAATAAATAACATTAGCATTTAAAAACTGTATTTTGTGTTTGCTCAGACTGCCTGTGTTTTATCTTAAATTTTGTTTTACTTTCTGAAACAATTTAGTAAGATATACACAAAAAACATTTTCACAGCACTGTACAGTCTAATTACTCTATACGCAGTACAAAACAGTGGCAATGCAGTTCAGTTTAAAAGTGTTATAAATTGTATTTTATTCATGTTATATACTTCTTGATATAAACATTTGTAATGACAACTTGCACAGTATATAGCCTGTGTCACCAGACTACTCTTATTAAAACATCTGTGCACATCTGTTACAGCTGTTCTGGCTGAAATCCCAGAAAAAAAGTTGCTTTAAATTGCTTTGCCTTGCTCACTCAGAATATATAGCAGGCTTATCACAGCTGTCTAGCAAACTTGCTTTTAAATTGATTTTAATATGTCATGTGGAACTAATATATATATATATATATGTACCAGGGGGTGCACAGTGGCTTAGTTGTTAGCACGTTCACCTCACACCTCCAGGGTTGGGGGTTCAATTCCCGTGTGCTCCCCGTGCTGCGGGGATTTCCTCCGGGTACTCCGGTTTCCTCCCCAGACATGTGTGGTAGACTCAATGGCATGTCCAAAGTGTCCATAGTGCATGAATGGGTGTGTGAATGTGTACGTGAGTGTGCCCTGCGATGGATTGGCACCCCGTCCAGGGTGTACCCCACCTTGTGTTCCATGCTCCTTGGGATAGGCTCCAGGTTCCCCACGACCCAGTAGGATAAGCAGTATAGAAAATGGATGGATGGATGGATGGATGTATCAGTTGGGTCTCGGGCTCTCCACTAGAGTGCACTGACTTGCTGAGTGTCTGTCCATTTTTTGCTGTCTGAGTTTCCAGTGCAGTGCAGTGAGGCCGAGCAGCAGCAGCAGCAGCAGCAGCAGACTGCTGGAGAGCAGCACCAGCCCCAGAATGGAGATGACGGAACCATGGGAGTTGAAGCTGTAGGCTACGGCTGTAACTGCAATGCCAATCATCAAGATCACAATGCTGAACGGTAATGTGCAATGATAGCAGGAGACCTCTGTTCCTCCAGTGGCCACAGTCAGCTCTAGATGTTGGTCTAAGATGGAGTTTGTCCTCACTGCATGCTCAGCACTCATCTTTCACGCTGTAGAATCACAGATATTCAGAGCACTGTGATTTTACTTCAAGCACTTAAAGCTTTACTCAGTGGCCCTTTTACTTTCACTTCACAGCATCTGGAAGGGCAAGGGAAAGTCTGTACAAAGTGAATGTTTCAGGGTCTTGCTTCAAATGTTATAACAGATAATAATTCTGTATTAGCAATAATTAGGAGTTATACAGATCCATTCATTTTCACAATATGTATAGTTCAAATATATTAATATGAAAATGAAGGCTAGTTGCAGGGTTACATAAAACAAATAAGAGTGCACTTAACTTAGTATTTGCTATTGTACAGTAACACATTTTAGTATAGGCAAAAAGTAAGCTCAGTGTTTAACTTACCATATCTTTTGTGGAGTGGTATATCTCTGATGTGTATCTTCAGTCTGAAATGAGGAATCGGTAGAACAAGAGGGAGTTCCTGTCCCCTCACCCCATAACTGGATAAATTAACCCTCACTATGCTGAACTTTAAGTGAATTTATATTCCACTTAAAGATAACAATATTAAATATTATTACATATGATGTGATATGATATTATAACTTTTAAACATATATCGGGATAGTATTACAGCCTTAGTTGTGCCCTGTATTCTCACAAATGACAACAAACAGAAACTCCACACAAATAGTAACCCAAGTTCAGGATCTAACCAGGGACCCTGGAGCTGTGAGGCGGCAATGCTACCTGATGTACCACCATGCTGCGTAGCACATAACCTGTTTTTTCTCTTATATAACTAGCATATAGTAAACAATATTAATTTCTAAATTTTTTTAACCAGTTTTTTTTTATTCATTCATTCGTTCGTCTTCAGTAACCACTTAATTC
The DNA here is from genome assembly GCF_023375685.1 of Ictalurus furcatus. Classification (NCBI taxonomy): domain Eukaryota; kingdom Metazoa; phylum Chordata; class Actinopteri; order Siluriformes; family Ictaluridae; genus Ictalurus; species Ictalurus furcatus. The sequence continues at coordinate 16,592,160 of NC_071267.1, forward strand.
TGGTCAAGGTTATGGTGGTTTCGGAGCCTATCCCAAAAATGCTGGATGTAAGGTGGGAAAATTCACTCCGGATGGGATGCCAGATCACTGGGCCCTAGAGTTAAAAAAATAAAATAAAAAATCATAATTAGAGCCAGGAATGATTCACTGAAAATCAGTGATTCACTAAAATCTCATCACAAATTTCTACTATACTTTAGCTCTTAAACCTAAGTACAATGACTATGCTACAATAACGTTTCACTGGACCTCTGGTAGAAAAATACAAGAAGACTTTTACTGTTACACCAAGCTAATGGGAACTGTTCTGAGACAGGAAGGACAGGAGAGAGGGGTAAGAAAATTCAATCATTCATGATGGCCCCCTCAAAGGCTAACCTCCAGGCTTCAGGGGGCCACATCGTCCCAGAAAGCAAAACAAACAATTGGGCCACAGCTGCAAGGCCACGCGGTATCCTGGACACTCTGCCGTGATGTGGATTACTGACAGATGTCCTATACCGTCTGACTCTTTTATCCTCTCCCTGCTCCTGTTGCTTTTGTGCTCTAAACTGACTCTTACTCTTCATCCGTGTAAACTTCATATACAACATGCAGGTGGCTCTTTCTATAAACTTCCTGAGTTCACAGAGACATGTACTACAAAGCAACAGAAGATGTTGTGTCTTGATCATTTGACTCCGTGCCATTCTGATTTAAAGAACATGTGAACCCAAGACTTTAGGAACACTCAAGGAATATTTTTCTGTAATTAGGATAATTTGAAGCTCAATCTACAGGAAATCATTAGAGAAAAGAAAGCAGTTATTTGAACTTCCATTTAGACAAATGTATAACTAATTATTAAAGTCATTACATGGAGTTCAAACATATTCTAAATGATCTTGATTCACTTTTACTCCGAAAAGAAATTCAGGTCCCAGGCTGCCTGTCAGTGTATAACTTTCCCAGTATTCACAATGAGAAAAAAGTAGATGTATATTTTTGCTCTTCAAAGTGCTTTGCAAAATTGTCCTTCGGGCCCAATTATGTACTTTAAATGAGTTTAACAGTACAGCATGTTCATTTTTCCAAGTAAAACATGCATACTAATGATACAAAAGACACATCCTTCAGGGAACCACCACAGTTTTTATCTGAGCTTGTGAAAAAAAACCTGTTGCCTAGCATAATAATAATAATAGTAATAAGAAGAAGTAGAGGAAGAAAAGAAAAACAGAGCAAAATACCATCTGACTAAGTAAATATGGTTTCCCCGCTGAAATATTTATCTCAATCTGACAAGCTGCCAACACAGGCCAAGCTGGTACGAGTGGGTCAATTAAAACAGCTTCTAAACGACTGCTACACTGAAAGTAGTAAAGCAATTATAAAATCTCAAAGATGTACTGATCAGTTTATCGAGTAATAGTCTTAAGGAAGATGGATAGATTAGCAGGTCTGAGCTGTCTTTTTCAGCAGGAATTTCTCATTGTTGTGTTAATATTGATTTGAATATATGTACAAGTTATTCCAATGATCTCTGTATTAACTGTGTAATTAGGATTATTAAAATATTTCCCATAACATCATGGACAGTTACCCCCCCCCCCCCAATTCTTTAATCACACACTCAGATTTATTATAATCTCTGTCAGGCTTGAATCTGCCATGTGGATATGAAAGATGGTTCTTCGATT